>NW_010103914.1:0-12162 GCF_000699245.1 Pterocles gutturalis | reverse complement strand
GGTGGTGGTGGTCCTGACACCGAGACATCATCTTAAAAAAAAAAAAAAAACCTCGATTTTTTTTTTTTTTTTAATTCCATCTTCTTCCCCTAAACAGACCTTCCCTACATCACATACCTGATTGATGCTTCTGCTTAACAAACAACTTTCAGGGAATTGTTTGAAGACTTGGGAGAGAAGCTTAATCTGAAATTCATTTAGTCCCTCTAAATTTTATATCACTGTGAGGAAACAAGCGCATGGCTCATGTGTCCGTTGAGTGGTTTCCTAGATTTTAAACTCCCTCAAAAGAGTAACGCACTTCATATGATGTTTACATTCAAACCACCACCGCCTCAAAAACCAAAACCAAAACTAAAATAATTTTAAGTAAAAGAGTGTAAAACATTCCATAGTAACTAACACACCGCTTGGAATCCAATAAGAGTGCTGTTAATTTCATGACTAGCAAGTATCTACGTGGTGCGGTGGGGTACCATAACGCAGGACACAGCTCTGAAAGAGATGGCTAAATTGCTGGAAACAGTGCAAGCACCCTATGTGCCTCAAGATTAAATATCCTGCTTCTCATCAGGGCCAATTAAGCCTGTGTAGAATGCTGTACTAATGCATTTATTCTTCTGTTGGTACCCAGACTAGCCTATTTAGATCCACCTATGGTATTCGTTTGTAACAGGGCACTGGGCAAGCAGACAGGCTTGGTGCACTTAACACTCATTGAGACAAAGAGCACGTTACTCTGTGGTGAACTGGCTTCCTTCTCCAAGAGCTTGATACACAGAGCTCATTGAAGCTCCTGTTATAACCCCTATTGACTTAAAGGGAATGTGAACCAGACTTCATAGTTTTATAGCAGTGGGTAGGAAGCTACAGGAGGAGAATAAAATCAGGGCACAAGCAGTGAAATGGTGGAGAATGAAAATGGGCAAATACTGAATATTTTCTTTTTATCTTCTCCACAAAAGAAAGATGGCCCTAACATAGCTATTAGCCTAGCAAATAGGGAACTCCAGCTTCCTCAAGCACCCATTGTTGTCACTAGGCATTTTAATGACTCCATTTAGCACTGCAGCATTTCTTTTTCTCAACTCTAATAACATGCTGAGATAGTTACAATCTTTGCAAGTGGAGTTTTACTGAAGAATGAAAAGGTGAATGCCTGGGGATTTTGCTCTTAAAACTGTAGAGGACACAATGTCTAAAGAAGAAAAGAAAATTAAAGGAAAGGTTAGTGAGGGAGATTAAGGGTGAAGGAGAAAAACAAGGGGAAGAGCTAATGAAGGAAATTAAATGGATTGAGAATTACTTTGCAGAACAACTAGTAGCAGATAATAAATCATGGTGTTGTAAGCACACACAAACTGAAAAATAAAAATAGTGAAGTAGTAGAAATGTCACAACATACTTCTGACAAACATAAAAAGTAATCTGCAATATGTTGAATGCTGCAAAGATTCTACTATTTTAAAGTAAAACGACCAGCTATACTTTTCTTTCTGTTCTCTTTTTTTCTATCTTAGTAAACATGTTTCAGTGACATCAGTGCATCTATACAGTTCTGGCTGCAGCTCCTGCAAATTCTGGCCCTCAGTGGATATGTTTCTGTCTAACCTATCAGATGTAGACTAGTTCCTTACACTTGCTAGATATATATATGAATCTGTCCCTAGTAATACAAGAATTGTATTAATGTTGTATTAACACGTCATATGTTAATAATATATAAGGGTGTCTATGTTAGAGAGTTAAACCACCTACAAATGATTTATTCACCTTTTTTTAATATTAATGCCTTAGAAGGGGAAAATGGCCTAGGCACCTTAAAAAAAAAAAAAAAAAAGTATTTTACTGCAAATATACATATTTTTTTTAAATAATATATTAATATTATAATATTTGCACTAGTCAGCCCTAAATAATTTTTGAGTTTTTTTTCATCTGTATTTGATGCTCTGATGGGATTTTTAAGATTAATAGCTCAAATAAAAAGAAAGAACTTTTAAAATAGTTCATTTTAAAAAACAGAGAAAATATGGTATGCCTTTATTTCTTATAAAAATCAGTTCTTTTCCCCTGATAATGAACGGATGTATGTGTAAGATTTTTTGGTGTACTGTTGCACCTGAGAGAATGGTGTGTGTAGTAACATTTAATTAACTCTTAATGTTCACACTAACTCACTGGGTATGCCGATAATTTTACAAATACACAGAATATTGTTAATCAGCAGTCTGCTCCTGCAATATTATTCTGGAATTTCTACTTTTAAACTATCCCTGTCTTTGTGTATATACACATATCTATATGCACTATATATACGTACATGTACATATATGTGCTGTATGTTCTGTATGTATGCTAACTGAAGCATTCCCTCTGTCTTGAAGTACATAGATTTAAATAGACTATCCACAGGCAAGCAAAATCTGATTTTGTCTATGTTCAGTATCACTATAACCTACTAAGGGGTTTCAGTATTATTTATTGATGCTTTATTTTGCTGACAGAATGTAAAGAAAAAATAAGCAATCAGAAAATCAATTTATCCTTCTTTGAATATAATCTCAGCCATGAAGGAAGGGATGAAGTCTTATTCTGAGGGGAAGGATTCTACCTTAACCAGCAACAGCTGAACAATAAGCACTACAATATCTGTGAGTAACAATAACTTTTCATTTCAGGATATTTCTTTCTTCTTCGTATGTTCTCCCCTTTCAGTCACCTTTCTTCCAGATGCAGTGATGACTGTTACAAAATGTGCAGCTGCAGAAGGTGAAAGCAGCAGACCTGAATCATATGTGTTCAGCATATTACTCACAAGAAGCAGTTTCTTTAGGAGCCACTGGAGTGACTTTTCCCAGTTTGTAACTAAGGATCGTTCTGCTCAAAACTGTGTATTCTGTGGGATTGAGTCCATAAATTTTAGAGTAACAAAAATGACAGCACTTTCTTGTTACAAGAGTTATGAATATATTCAAACCCACTTAATGTCACCTTAGATTTGTCTCAGCATTTTTTTGGTATTATCTGAGATTTTCCCATGTAAACTGACATTTCCCTTTGATAAATAAAATCTCCAAAGATGAAGAGGGAGGATATTTTATTTTTTACAGTTTTCTTGACAAAAAGATATTAAATCCTTTTTGCATTCTGTCCACAATAATGTGTTGCAAAACAAAGTAACATGAATGAAAAAATAAAACAATATTATGTAGTTAATTAAAATTTTATTGCAAAGTTAATTGAAGACTGGAAAACCTGAAAGCACTGTGTCCAATAACTGATGCTCATGATGTTTGAAAATCTGTTGATATTATTGGAGAATCTTGCATCTTATTTACAAAGAAATTTTCATTTTACTTTTATTTCTGTGTGCAAAATTTATCTTGAAAAATTTATGTTGAAAAATTTGATTGTATCCTGACACCCTGCAAAGAGATATGTCAGAGCTGCAAATCCATTTATGCTGTAAGCACCCAAAATAAGCACACACAAAATATGCATATGGGAAATTTTTGGTTCTATGAGCCTAAGTCAGTGACCACATTTTTTTAAAGCCAAATTGAAGGCACACTTTTTTTTTCAGAAGCTGACACTAAAAGGGCAATGGATTAAAGTGAATCAATGCTATAGATTCCAGTTAGTTAGTGTCAGATGGTTTGCTGAACAGAGAGCAAAAAACTTGAAAGCCAAGAATTTTCTACAGATCTTAACTGAAATAAATTGTGATTAAAAATAAAACAAACTCTCCAATTCCAGTACCTTGCACTGACAGTAAGACACTTTCTGCTATGACTTCCAGTTGCATTTTTAACTCCATTTTGAAAAGAGGAATGTTTGGAAAAGACTTCATTTCAAGTTTAGTATAATTGGTTAAAAAATTATTTGTAAAATTTTTCACAACCTGTTTATTTTCAGCTTTTTGTCTTCTAAATCAGAAATTTAGACTTTTAATTGCTTTTAGAATGCCAAAAAATATAATTCAAAAAAAATCCAAAATAAAATTACTGTAACCATCAAAGTCCTAGGAATTTGGATAGAGTTTTTGAGAAGCATGTTTTTTTTTTTCTTTATTAAAACAGACACAAGACTTAGAGAGAATGATCTCTGTTTTATCACTACCATCTGGCTAATAACAGTTTGCTTTTCTGCATCTTTTTGCATTGATGCCTGGTAAATGCCATGATCTGTTTAATAAAGTAGAATTCTGTTAATTATGGATTGATTTTAAGACTAACTGTGCTCTGAAAAATTCAGGTCCATACAAGAAAGAATTATATTGATGTGTAATGTCAAAGATTTGGATTAATTTTCATTGTTTTCAAAAATGACATAATGTTTTTTATTAAAGGAAGTTTTTGAAATTTCATGTAAGTTAATCTATTCATAAGGTCATATAACCATAGAAATGGTAATAAATCTGCTTCCTGGAGCATAGTTTCAAGATCTCAGTAGTAACACTGCTCTTATGGCCAAAAAAAAAAAAAAAAAAAAATCTCATTCTCATTTACTCTATTTGCAAAATATATTTTTCACTATTACTTCCTTTTTGTGAAAGCGGTTTTGGATAAAGCTATAGGAAAAACCCAAAGAAACATATCCTCATAACATCTTAATTTTTCAGGTTTTTATGATCTTGTAAACAAACATTCTTTTACAATTTTCCTTACAAATATTATACTATGCTTTATGATACTTGAGCAGCAATGGCCCAGATGTTTAAATAAATGAATACATAATGATTCTTAGAAATAAGGATAGCTTGGAAACATCACATTTTTTAAGATATCTGCTTGGGTTTGGTTTTCTGCATTTATATCTCAACTTTGCTTCACTTGTGTCACTTCTTTGCGTAAGAATAATTTAATTTTAGGGTGCAACTGTAGTTGAAACTCAGCATACCAAAATATCTTCTGTTGGTCAGCAGCACTTAATAATAGGTGATTACCAGAAAAAAACATACCTTCTCAAAAAGCTGACTTCCACATTGCCAGTCATACATTGAAGAAAAAATGTAGATAAAGGCAGTTCCCCACTTTCGTTTGCAGATATACATGAGCAGACTACTACAGCGACATTCAGCTTCCAGCAGAGAAGTTGCTAGGTGACTGGGAGAGGCTACAGATGAACTCACTCCAGCAACTATATAAATAGTGCTTTTCAGAACAGAAACATTTTTCATTTTTTTTCCATTCGCTTAATGCTGTTAATAGAAATGCTGTTTTTGGAGAGCTTAACATGATTTGAGTCATCTCCTCATGGATTAATATTGATATAGATGGTCACAACCATCTATAATACATTCATTTATTATGTATTCCATCTGAGAAATGCACTAGACTCTTGATAGTCAAGTGTGAACAGCATCTTCCCACCCCAGAGCAGTCCATAAACAACAGAGCTGTGACTGAGTGTAGCAAAATGGAAGTGAATAAACACTGTAGTATAGAGCACATGCTTTTAATTCCACAATTTCTTAGCTCATAACTTTTTTAGAGAGGGTTTGATTTGTGGTTCTTTTTGACATATTGGTAAGAAAGCTACTGCATTATTAGTAGGATTTGAAGCATTACATTCCACTGGGCTACTATTTGTAGTTATGGACTTGATATTTATGGTACAACATATCAAACATTATTTATAAAAGTATTATTTTCTGGTTTTTCTTGGCTTAGTGTACTAATATGTTTAAGTGTTTTTGCCACCATAAATAGTTTAGTAAGTGAGTAATAGCCACTTTTATTTTGTAAAGCTGGAATACTGTCTCACCTGGTAAAAAAGGGTAATTTAAATGCTGATCCATCAGATATTTCGTGTATTCATGTATTCACTGTGAATAAGTGGTCTGGTGTGATTTCAGACGGCATGTGTCAGAGCCCTGAGGGCATTAACAGACCTTCCTGACCCTGATCATCCTAACCTGCACCCACACAAATGAGCTCAGGGACTCATTTAAGCTCAGGCCTGGGCACTCGGTCTTGCCCTCAGTTAGGCTGTAGGAGTGCCTGTGCACAACCTTGCCTTTGGATCTGCCTCCTGGATATATCCTGGTCCTGTGTTTCAGGTAGCTTATCTCCTAGATGGGTGGCTTGGACCTATGTTGCTCCTTGTCTCAGGTTTGTTCTCCTGGGTGAACTTCGCACCCGTGTTGCAGCCTTAGCTTCACTTCTCTCTCTTGCTCTATCTCCTTTTGCTCCTGGCCTCTTGGATGGATCCTGGTCTTGGCTCAATTCTTGTCTTGATCAGACTGTCCATAGTCCATGTTACTAGCCCTGGGCTCTACCTTCTGTGCTCAGACACAGCAGGAGTGTGCTTCATTAGTGAGGACACTGCCTGTACTGGGGTCACCCTTGGCTCTGGGCTTGCTTGCTGTTAAGGAGCAGACCTGCTTATCTAGCTCCCTGCTAGTATGCTACTGTAGCCTGGCAAACACGGTTTTGCATTATTATTGAGAGCCCACAGGCCTGGCAGTTCAGGGCCTCTGGACTTGTCTGAAATCGTGACAAGGTACATGGAATATGAGAGCATCTGCTTCATTGAGTTATCTGGTTAAGGTCTACTCGCATAAATGAAATTACAAGTAAAAAGGAAAATGATAAATACACAGATATACAGACCTAAGAAGCAGGTGATGACAGAGACAGTAATGAAGGCTTGAACTCTTCAGCCATTGATGGATATGCCATTAACAAAACTACTCAGGTATAACCTAGCCTTGAAGAAGGTCAGCTTGGACTTTGTTAATGATAAGAAGCTTGAATCAAGATTAGCATGTGTATTAAGAGGTACTTGAGGAAGGGCCTGTGGGCTGGTGTAGAAGTTATTATAGGATGTTTAGGGGAAAGGTCAAAAGGGGGAAAGGGGTGATTCAGGAAGGAAAATGGAAAGGAGGATGAATAAAAGGGACCTGTTGCGAACGAAGAATGCCAGTCAGTACATTTGCCTAAAAGATTCCTATGCCTGGTCATTGCAATCTATCCTATCTTCTTACTAAATGTAACAATGTTGCTTTTCGTGTGTACCCTCTTTCTTTTTTCTGTGTGTGAATGCTTCAACTTCTAAGTGCTGGCAACTGGAGAAAGAGCTGTGCTTCACAGGGTCTACGGGTCTTTGTGACAACAACTGAAGCGAGTGTGTGCCATCGGATCTATAGATCTGCCTGCCAGTAGCTAGCAAGATGAGCATGCGAGAGAGTGCATGAGGGACAATGGTCTGTAGGGTTTGTAAGTTTAACTGTTGATGACTACAAAAGGACAGGCATGTATGTATGTGTGTATTGAAAGATTTAAGTACCAGCAACTGCAGAGAATACTATGACTCACAGGGCTTTCAGGTCTAGGTGCCAGCAAGCAGAGTGATAGATATACAACAGACTTTTGGAGGGTGAGCAACTGGGAAGGGACCATAAGCTTTAGGGCTTGTAAGTCAAGGTGACTGCAATAAGAAGAACCCAAGGTGTTTGCTGACAAGTCTAAGTACCCAGAACTTGAGAAAAAGCCATGGGTCACAGGGTTGTAGGTCTCTGTGTCAGCAGCTGGAGGAACACATGGAAGAAAGGTGTGGATACCAGCAATTAGAGAAGGAGCCTCCATTCACAGGGCCCTTAGGTCTGTGTCAGCAACAGGAAAGGTCAGGGTGTGTATGTGAAATGACAGCAACCAGAAAGATCTAGATGCATGTAAGTGTATGTGAAATTCACTGATGAATTTCAAGCTGGACTAGCTGGCAAAGAGGAGGAGGCCTGCATACTGGGTAAGTGGCCCCAGGGTCTGAACATGGATATTGGATGGGCTGAGGGCCCATGCTGATATTCGAGGGATCTACGTGAATATGAGTGTGCTTGTGAATCTGGATGGCATGGGGAAGTGTGTTTGCACTAGTGAACTTCAATCCTGATGAGCAACAGGGCTTGGCCATTTCTACTCATGCTTTGTGAGCTCTGGTAGTACCATATGTGTCTGCTGCTAAATGCAGTGCCCTGCCTGCAGCAGTCTGTGTAGCTGTTGGTATTAGCACCCCATGGGCCTGTGCTTTTCTGGGGTACACACTCAGCCTTGATACTAGATGAACTTGCAAATAGGAAAGCAGCAGCCTCATCTATCACACTGGGATGGAAATCTCTGCCTCTCAGGGTACGACAGGCTGGGCTCCAGCCACCAGGAAGGAGGAATCCCTGATCCCTGGAGTCTGTTGGTTTCAATGATTTTCCTAACATCCGTAACACTTGTCTTAGATGGAAATTATTTTAGCTTGGTTTTTTTGCAGTCATAGAGACTGTCTAGTAGTCAGGTAACTACTCCTTAACATTATTTTAACTTTAATTTAACTTTGTGTGATCATGTGCTGTAATTCCCACTGTTAATAGATAGTAATTACAGGTAGCTACTCCGTGTGACAACTGCATACTATTGCAGAATAAAATATCATAGCTTTGTTTGATTGTATCGAGCTTAAGTAGAAGGATTTTGTGTAGGAACACTAGAATAGAAACAATTCAGAATGAGAATGGGAACCTATTTTATGATAAAAAATATACCTTTCCTACCTTCCAGAAACATGGTGTTTAAAGACTTCCTGAGTTCCCTGCTCACCTGAATTATCTTATGAACTAATGGACTTATTCATAGCTAATTAAACAGTACGATCCAATAGAAAAGTAGTAAGGAATAAATTAGAGTCTGTAACTTATGCTCTAAATTGGTTTGTTCGTTGGTTGAAGCAAAACAGTAACCTGGGTCTGTAAACCATCACAGTAAAATGAGTTAAAATCAGGTTCTCAAATATTTGAGTAGCTTTGTGGTTTTGTTTCACTGAGAGCACGCTTCCTTTCATTCTGGTTGTGTTTAAATATATTGCAGAGGTTTTCCAAGATTCTTTTTTCTTTTACCTTCTGCATTTGTCCTTTCTGTTTGAAGTGGAGAAGATTTGGGCATATGTAATTTGTTCAGGGCTGAAGTGGGGTCACCTCAAGTATTTGCACACAAACGAGGAATTGTTTACAGGACAAAGTTAGGAAAAAACTTTTATATCCTTCCCAGGAAATTAATATGACTGGGTATCTCTCTGAAGTACTTGTGGGCTGGTGCACACCGGATGTGAAACAAACAAGGGGAGCTAGACATCTGCGTGCACACCAAGGGTTGCAATTTCACTGAGTTCACAGAGGCATGGTGGGATAATTCACATAGTTGCGGGGCTGCTATGGACTGAGAGGAGGCTCTTCAGGAAGAGCAGACCAGGGGTGGAGGGGAGTTGCCTTTTATGTGAACAGAGAGGACAGAACGGAGTACATGGAGTTTTGCCAAATTCAGACAAGGAGCCTCATGTTTGCAGTTGCTAGTCCTCATCATGAGGTACTTTAACCATTTTGCTGGAAGGGCACTACAAAAGGGCTGAAGCAATCTGGAAGGTTTCTAAAGTTCACTTACGAAAACTTCCTAACAGGGGTGATCAAGGAATTGATGTCGGGACATACTCTGCTGGACCTTATACTTAGAAACAAAGAAAATACTTGGATAGAGATATGGAACTACCAGAGAGAGTCCAGCAAAGGGCCGCTAAGAAGATTAAGGGACTGAAGCATCTCACATATGAAGAAATGCTAAGAGAGCTGAGACTGTTTAGCCTTGAGAAGAGAAACTGGGGATGATGATGTCAATGACTATAGCCAGGGGACTGGAGAAGATACAGACAGATTTTTATCAATGAATGGACAAGAGGCAATGGGTAAAAACCAAAATACTCAAAATTCCATTTAAATATAAAACTTTTTTTTTTCCCCTTTTTTTCTCCCTCTTCTTTGCCTTTCTGTTTGTCTCTCTCTCATGTGAGGGTGATAAGTTTGCACAGAGAAGTTGCAGAATCTCCCTTTTTGGGAATATGCAAACTGGACTGAACAATATTCCGGACAACCTGCTCTGTCTGGCCATGCTTCAAGCAGGGGGGCTGGATTAGACAGTCTCCACAGGTCTCCTTTCTCTTTATACATTCTGCTGTCACTCCAGTAGAGCATCCCCAACCTGAGCCTGCTTGAGGACATAGCTGTCTAGAGCTGAAGCACATCTTCTCAGAAGAAATGCAGACCCTTATGCTTTGAAGGCAGTCCTCAAAATTACAGCTCTTCTGACAGCCTCATGATTTTCTGGAGTGAAAAGCAAGAAGGAAACTTTAAAGATAACTCTTTATTCCTTCATTTGTGAAGAAAGTGACTACACAATTTCATGGGTGGTTCACAGCGAGTATGTTACATAGAAGCTACACAAGTTTCATCCTGATGTCTTCAGTTAATGAAACATTTTATATAGTAAATCTTAAATAATTTTCCTCTCTTTTTTGTTTGTTCTGATTTATTTTGTTTTGTTTTATTTCCCCACATCACACTTAAGGCTTGGAAGTGATGTGTTCTCTTAAAATAAATTCTATGTAGTAGGCCAGGAAAACACATTTAGTTTGAGGTATTTGGAAATTTGTTCTCTCAACTTATTTTACAGTGTTATAGGGATTTTTCTTTAAGGAAAGGCTACTACGCTAGGACTGTTTAAACACGCGCACCCACACATAGCCACACACCCTGCGAACATTCATTTAAAAATACAATCAATAGATTGTTTCAAAGATGGTGCAATTGAAGACTCCTCAAATTTATTTAAAATTATTCATACACTGAATATACTTTAGGAAAGTAGTGTCCTGGTTTCGTCAGGGAAACAGTTGATTTTCTTTCGAGGAGCTGGTATAGTACTGTTTTGAATTTCAGATGAGAATAATGTTGGTAACACATGGATGTTTTAGCTGCTGAGCAGTGCTTACACTAAGTCTGGGACTTTTCAGCTTCTCATACTGCCCTGCCAGCGGGAAGGCTGGGGGTGCATGAGAAGCTGGGAGGGGACACAGCCAGGACAACTGACCCAAACTGTCCAAAGGGATATTCCATGCCATATGGCATCATGCTGAGCATGCTTATGGGTTAAAATCAAGGACCGGTCCAGCAAAGGACATCCAGTGTTTGGGGTGTACTACAGGCCACCTGATCAAGGAGAACCTGTTGACGAGGCCTTCTTGCTTCAGCTGCAAGAGGCATCATGCTCACAGGCTCTTCTCCTGATGGGGGATTTCAATCACCCGCATATCTGCTGGGATAACAACACTGCAGGCTGCAAACAATCCAGGAGACTCCTGGAGTCTATTGACGATAACTTCCTCATGCAGTTATTAGACAGACCGACTGGAGGGGAGGCTTTACTAGACCTGGTGCTCACCAATATAGAAGAGAGCATTAGAGAGGTTAAGATGGGGGGCAGCCTGGGCTGTAGTGACCATGCCACAGTGGAGTTTGTGATGTTGAGGAATGTGGGCCTGGCAAAAAGCAGAGTCAGGACTGTAAACTTCAGGAGAACAAACTTCCAGCTGTTCAAGGAATCACTGGATGGGATCCACTGGGAAACTGTCCTTAAGGGTGTAGGAACAGAACAGAGCTGGCAGCTCTTTAAGGACACCCTTCTGAGAGTGCAAGAGCTCTCCATCTCTCAGCAGAAGAAATCGAGCAAAGGAGGTGGGCAACCGGCATGGCTGAGCAAGGACCTGCAGCTCAAACTGAAGGAAAAGAAGGAAACATACAGGAAGTGCCATATTGAGGATGACTTCCTGGTCCAGAATGTTGTTGTCCAGATGTTTAGAGATAGGATCAGGAAAGCCAAGACACAGATGGGGCTGAAGTTTTCAGGGGATGTGAAAAGTAACAAGAAGTGGTTCTACAGGCACATAGGCAGGAGGAGACAGGCCAAGCAGAGTGTTCCCCCTCTGATAAATGAGAAGGGAGAACTGGCATCCTCAGACATGGAGAAAACTGAGGTACTCAATAAGTGCTTTGCCTCAGTCTTCACTGGTGCTCAGGCTTCCCATACCTGTCAGGACCCTGAACCTCTAGGTGAGGGTGAGAGGAGAGGAATCCCTCCCACTGTAACAGCAGAACAAGTCCAAGACCGCCTCATGACACTGAATATATATAAGTCTATGGGGCCAGATGGTATGCATCCCAGGGTTCTGAAAGAGCTGGCTGATGACAGTTGCCGAGCCACTCTCCATCATATTTGAAAAATCATAGCTGTCAGGTGAAGTCCCTGGTGACTGAAATATTATTCCTATTTTTAAGAAAGGGAGAAA
>NW_010103913.1:0-6853 GCF_000699245.1 Pterocles gutturalis | reverse complement strand
TTTAAATTTATTTTTTCCTAGATTTCTCAACTATTTTGGAGAGGTTATGCAATTAAAAGGAAAAAAACAACAACACACAAACAAAAACATCAATATCTGCCTGCATTAGGACAAACATGGAAGGGTTTGTGGACTTAAGCACAGTCTTTGTAGCTTGACAGGGGATGTAGTCTGTCACACTCTTAACTTCTTATCCTACTGTCTTAATATCATTTAATCCTTTATTTCTTCAGGCGCACCACTATTTGTCACTACAGTTACACCTTTTAGAAAAACAACTATTTGTTTTTCTTTCTCTTCCCTTTGTTCCTATGCTTGGTGTTCAATGTCTCTCAGCAGTCACTTGCTCTACTAATCCTATCATATTTAGATACCTAAGCAAAGCTGGCTGAGAGGTTTCTTCTTGCTCTGCGTACCAGTTAAAACCTTACTTTCTCCTAGTTCAGAATGCCTCTGTTCTTTGATCCTGAAAAAGGGTCAGAGTACAGAAGACAAAAGCAGTCATTTTAAATTAATTCTCTCTCATCCCTGGAAACATCTGAACCTTCTTGCCCAAACCCAGTAAAATGGACAGAGTGGCAGCAGTCTTAGAGAAAAATAAATCCCCACAGGTGGTGTGAAAATTCTATAGAGAGGAAGATACAGGTTGGCATCAACCGGGAAAACAGAAGTTTAACTCAGTTCTTGCACATCTTAGCTCATTGGTGAAATAATGTGTACCTTGGTAACCTGACTATTGACAATTAACACATGCAAAACTCTGCCTCAGAGAGATTCTCAGTCCCTGATGTGTCAGGATTCGTGCTTGATGAGGGTTTTGTGATGGATTTGTCTAGGTCTTTTGCTTCGTAAGTTCTCAAAAAAAACCCCCCACAAACATGAGGGTTTTGTGATGGATTTGTCTAGGTCTTTTGCTTTGTAAGTTCTCAAAAAAACCCCCCACAAACAAAACAAACAAATTTTTAACCTCAAAAGCCATGCTTTATTAGAATGTGAACTTGAAAACTTATGTGTTTGAATAAAAGACTCAAGTGGTTAGTTAAAACATGAAACAGAGCAAAACAAAAAAGACCCAGTCAATCTTTGTATGTGATGGATTTGTCTAGGTCTTTTGCTTTGTAAGTTCTCAAAAAAACCCCCCACAAACAAAACAAACAAATTTTTAACCTCAAAAGCCATGCTTTATTAGAATGTGAACTTGAAAACTTATGTGTTTGAATAAAAGACTCAAGTGGTTAGTTAAAACATGAAACAGAGCAAAACAAAAAAGACCCAGTCAATCTTTGTAAGGAAACTTAACAAACTGAGAGCAAACATACAGTGTCTATCATATCTTATTGGATAGACGCGTAGATGGAACAAGGAAGGAAGAGGGGATTACAAAAGTAAAGAAGTTTAGAGGGATTGTGGTATGTATTTATAGGCACTCAGACTTGTTAATACTTTAGTAACAGAAGACCTTGTTTATTATAAACTATAGTGAAATCTGGATGAGGTTATATGGTCTTCAGCTAAAGTTTTAGTAAATAAATTAAAAACTCAAAGTATGAATTGGAGGCAAATAATTCACAGATCATACTTCTTGATGTTAAATTTGCTTTTGAAATGGCAGATAGGAAATTGTCTGAACTATGAAAAAGTTAGTTGGATGTTTTATGAATAAAACTACCAAACACAAACATAAAGGTGATAAAAATACCCTCTGTTCTGAGACTTTATTGCCCTTAATGCTGAACCCCGAAAATCTCCTGCATCCTTTCTGGCAAACTGTAGCTTATCATTAGAAGAAAACAGCATCTTGACTGCTTTAGCCAAAGCTGTCTCAGTTTAGAGGTGTTTTAGCATGATTAGCAGCCTATATTCTGCCTTCCTATTACACTAAATTATGCAAGAGGAAAAGGTGAATGCAATATTTTTTCTGCTTTCCCATAACTTGATTAATAGTAAACAGAACTAAGCTTGAAGAGTTTAAGGATGTTCTGCAAAAAAATAGATGAGTCTAGGCAGAGTAAAGCAGCTGCAACAATACACAGGAGCCAAGACTTTAGATGCAGAAATGTCATGACTCGGATCGACTTTATGCCCTATTGGTTGGTATGACAGTCCTGTTGAAGTTAAGCACCACAATAGGCTGCTGTATAATTCTCAGCTGACAGTTACACCCTTGTAGCAGTAACTGATGCTGTTAACAAATGCTGCTGAAACACAAGAAACAGCTTTGAATGTGCATTAACAGACGATTCCAGAAAAGCCAAAGAGCTAGAGGCACTGTGTGTGAACTTGCTCTCAGGAAACTGAAGAATGAAGATTCCTCACACCCTATGAAATATCTAGCTCAATTCAAACAGTTTTAGGCAAAACAGGAAAAAAAAAAGTAAAAAGACACGCAGATTTGACTTAGGCCAGTGTTTTGAAATACCCTTCCCCCTCCCCGGCCTTCAAACACACAAAAAATCCTAACCCTACAAGCTGGATTCCTGATACTTCTAACAAATTTGAGCTTCTTGGGTACCAAAAGGTAATCAGAAAGCTATTAGTAGCTAGCTATTTCCCTGACAAAGGAGTTTAGTCTGGTACTTGCACCACTCCCTCTCTCTGAAACTCCTCCAGGTGTGTAGTTGATATCCTATCCTGGGAATGCTGAACTAATTCCCAGTCTCTGCCTCTTGGCGTTCCTGTCCTAAACTCTAAGTATCTGGTAATAATGGCATTTGTGCCTTAGTTTAAATAAGCTTCCATGCTGACATTTTATATGAGGTAATTGCCTATTGTGTCTCACCAAGACAGGTACCTGTACAGCAGCAATTAGGATTTCCTTGCTGGTTATAGGGGGGGACAAAAATAAAAGAAGCGCAGCATATCCACATTAGAGCAGTGTGTCAAGTGAAAAGAATTGCTCTAAGGCTGAGATGATCCTCAAGGCATACTGGCTCAGAATAGGAAAAGCGAAAGAGCCTTGCATCCTGTAGTGTGAACAGCATTCTTATGATACATTCTGTTCTTCTTTGATACTTCCATTTTTATTTCCCCTTTCTATGTACATAATTTATTGCTTTCTAGTAGGTGGAAGTGTGATGTTGCATAATTTGTTTAGATTTTCCAAGAGACTAATAAAATGGATTTCCTTCTTTTGTTTTATGGATAAGTAGTGATTTATGATTTTAACAGAACATGAGTGACATGTAGGGAATGATGTATGATCTCCACCTAGTACAAAAAGACCCGTAAACAGTGCTCGAAAACTAACATCCCATTCTCATTTGCAAGATGAAACGCCTGCTGCAGCACAAGCAGCATTCAGTTGATTTGTACCAGGATTTGCACCTGAGACTGTTACTTAGCAAGGCTCATAAGTTTCCTGGTTGTGAGTAGCAAACATGATGTCTCTGTTTCCCTTGTAACAGCTATCTTGGAGATGCTGCCTCTTTAAGGCAGCATCGTAATACTGTGCTGTGTAACTCAAGATACTTAGGCATGTTCTTCATGAAGATGTGCAGTTAAGTGCTCAATTATGCTTGAAACGCTGGTCACAAGCTTCAGAAGTGATGTGAGTCAATGCAGTCTGTTAAAGTAACTTGGCTCCTGAATTTGAAAAGCCCTTGTTGTGAAGAATCTTTTTACCAACTCTGGACTACTTGTCTCCTGACAAAGTTTGGAGTTTACAGCCAACTGGTAGGCATGGCTTACCGTAGAGTAACATGTTGCATCAAATCAATGCTGAAACACTGTATGTATAGAGAATACTAGGAAAGCTTTGAGAGGGCTTTAGTTCCCTTATGTGATGAAGTACATATTGGGAAGAAAATGTGAGCTATCACAAATCAGCTTCACTAATAATGATTTTCTGCCTAATATGAAAATCAGACATTATCATTGTTTAAGTTACTCTTAAGTTACTCTATCTACTGGCTGCAGTCACACCCTATCTGCTTCACCAAGGACTGTGCAAATGTTTTGGATTGAGGCTTTCTTACACTTTCACACTTTACATGACTTATATAGCTAGAAGTTTTGCATAAGTTTAATTATCTACAATTAAACTCCTTCTCCACAGTGAAAAACATGCACTCTGTATGTGTGTCTCTCACAACTTCTCTTGGTAACCTTATAAAGGCTGTGCAGACTGTGTTATGCAGTTCCTAAACTGATGGGCTACCGTGGAGGATGGATAAGGAATTTTTTGTGCTACTTTACAAGTGAAGTTCTTGTGAGTAAACTTATGTATTCAGAAGAGAATAGAACTTAGCTTTCAGAGCACTCTATATACACAGCAAACTCACAAATAGGACTGGAGAATGTGTCTGGGTATGAGTGTTTTCCATTAACATCTGAGTTCAAGTCATTAAATTTTCTGAGTGGAAGTTGTCACAGTATTTGATCAGTCTCCATAAATCTGTTTGGATTTTAGAAGCACAAGATTGGGTTGTACTGGGGGGACAGGTGCCATACAGAACAGAATGCTCAGCAGTATATTTTAAAAAATCAAAACAAAAAACCCAATACAAATAATGAAATGGAGGAAAACATCTCGTATCTTCTCTTTCAGAAATTTTTATTAGTTAATTATTTATTAACTCAGCATGCGTTTATAAAGTTCTCTAATAATTTTGTTTTAATATCTCTAAAAAAATCCATCCAATTTTCTTGTTCATTATTGACATGCTTCCTGTACTGTGTGGGACAGATTCTGTTCTGCATTAAAGACAAAACTTGGATTGTTTTGACTTTAATCTTAACTAGGAGAGCATTAACACTAGCTTGCTATTTAGAAAAAAAAAAGTTACAAATCCACACTTCTAATTTTACAAATGCCTTGGAGAACAAAAGTTTTTCCAGCAGTCCCTTGGGGTGTCAAACATTAATCCCCTCAGTCACAAGCACACTGTGTCATTTCTGGTTTTAATTACAGCTGCAAGCACTTTACACCCTGTTAATGCTTTTGAATCTGAAACTACATACAGATCAGTGTGCTGTAACTCAGAGCAGCCCTGAGATAGAACAGACATTTTTGGGTTTAGAATCCTCAACAAGTTCTTTACCTTGTGTATCCTACCTTGTGTATCCTTTTCTTTACAAAGGGAAACACTCTCTGCAGTGCCTGTGAGAAAGAGTGCTGGAGATCGTCCACCGTCAGTTTCAGGGAGGACAGAGGACAGATGTGCTTGCTTTTTAAGAGCAGTTGCAAAGAGAATAGCTTTGAGGGAAACAGTTGCTCTTGTATGGAAAGTAAGTTGCTTTCCTGGAAAGCTACATTAGCAATGAGTAGAAATTTACATCTGGAGCTATAAAATTTTGTATAACCAGAAGAAAATAAATAAAATCTTTTCAATGTTGCTTGTGTTGGATAACGCCCTTAATAAGGCGGTTTGTCTTTTGGTCAGGCAGTCGGACAAGGTGATAATTGTAAGTCCCTTCAAAAACAGTTTGATCTCTTTCCAAAGTCAGGTTTTAAAACAGTACTGTTGAAGACATACATTTTCTATTTGTGGGAGAGATTGTATTTTGTTGTTATTTACTTATTTCAGCTAGATGGGGACTAAAGTCGTCATTTTCCTTATATTTTGCTAACCAGTGACACTATCAGAAAACATTATTAAGCTGAAGAAATGCTACATATACTCAATGGGAAATCTTCTGAAAAGTTCATCTGGCCTAATTTCTTACACCACTGTCATCCTGTGACACAGAAAAGGATGTAGTTAGTCTTTGTCGTTTTCCTGAACATGTCTATAAGCAAATGAACTGTTTTCTGGAAACAGACTCTAAATATTTCCTTTTTTTGACTTTGAACTTCTTATATAGTATAGAGAATTGCTAACTACAGGCTAGGAAGAAAACCCTATATGCTGGGCATTTCCAATATGAGGACAGGCTGAGGGATTTCGGGTTGTTCAGCCTGGAGAAGAGAAGGCTCCGAGGAGACTTCATAGCAGCCTTCCAGGACCTGAGGGGGGTACTGAGAGATGAGGAGGCACTCTTGATCAGGGAGGGTAGTGATAGGACAGGGGGTAACAACTTCAAGCTGAAAGAGGGTAGATTTGTATTAGATATTAGGAAGAAGTATTTTACTCTGAGGGTGGTGAGGCACTGGAACAGGTTGCTCAGGGAAGTTGTGGATGCCCCAACCCTGGAGGTATCATGGCCAGGCTGGATGATCTCCTTTATCAGTTCCGAATGCAGCTGGGGAGAGGTTCAGGAGTTGTGAATATCTGTTAGTACTCTTGTTGTGAATTTTTTTGTTATCCTTATGGCAAGCAAAATGGTTTTTGAGACTAAAAAAAAAATTATCTGTGTTAATACAATTAAATACTCATTATCCCCAGATTTAAAATAGCACAAACATAAACCTGCCTCTGAAAATAAAATAAAAAAAAAATTAGTTGTTAATGCTTAGCTTCTCATGACATAACACACACCTATGAGAAAGCTACTGTTTCATTCAACTCCGCTACTGGTCACCTTGGTCCCTGGGGACAGCTTTTGTAGCTTCTCAGTCTCCAGTATCGCCTATTCATGCCTCCACTTATTCTTTGTGTTCTACAATTTCCCTAGCTTAGTGGTGACATTACTGTTGTCTTAAGAAGCAGGGAAAGACCTTTCCAAAGATTTGGATAGGTTGGTAGAATGTTTTCTTGTTGGAGAAGTTATATTCAGATAACTTCATTATGCATGCACTGCCCTTGAAGATGTTCTGGTTCAAGGAGAGCATACAAATAAATCTGTTATTGAATCTTGTGTACTGAAACAGAATGGTTTCTTTATTTGTTTTTTTTTCCCCTTGAAACTTTATATGTTGCAAAGCAGAGATAGAAGAGAATTAGTTGTGAAGCACTAAACACAGAAGTAAGTTAAA
>NW_010103912.1:1255-1762 GCF_000699245.1 Pterocles gutturalis | reverse complement strand
GTGTCCCCATGGTGGGTCTGGCATCACCGCGGTGGGTCTGGCGTCACCGCGGTCACTCTGGCGTCCCCAACACTCCTCTCCCCGCTGGCAGGGGCTGCACCGACATCATCTGCTGCGTCCTGCTGGTCGTCGCCATCGTGGGCTACGTGGTGGTGGGCATCGTGGGTACGTACCGGGGTGGGGGGGCTGCACCCATTTTTCTGCTGCGTCGGTAAATTTTCGGCGCTGGGGGAAACTCCGTTTGCGGACAAATAAATGTTCTGCCTCCTCCCCGCGCAGCCTGGACCCATGGGGACCCCCGGAAGGTGATCTACCCGACCGACAGCCGCGGGCAGTTCTGCGGGCAGAAGGGAACCCCCAACGAGTACGTGTCAACGCTGTCACGCACCGGCACCGTGGTGTCACCGGAGAGTCTGTAATTTCGGGGTGTCACACCCCACGGCTCCGGGACGGCAGTGCCTGCTCCCGGGAGGCGCAGAAAAGCGTCATAGCAGCTCCCCGATCCTG
>NW_010103912.1:628-1177 GCF_000699245.1 Pterocles gutturalis | reverse complement strand
GTGGTGCAGGGATGCGGGCGCTTCCCAGCGCCTCTCCTCGGGCAGGTGGTTCCCCCAATTTATTTTTTTTTTCACCTGTTTTCTGCAGGAATAAACCTTTCCTCTTTTACTTTGACATCGTGAAGTGCGCCAGCCCGCTGGTGCTGCTGGAATTCCAGTGCCCGACGACGCAGGTATGGATCCCGGTGTCGGGAGCACGGCTCTCGGCTTCTCCTCGGGTTTGCGGTGTCGCTGTCTTCACGCGCAGCCGCGCCGTGTCCTCTCCTCCCGTCCAGATCTGCGTCAGCCAATGTCCTGAACGGTACCTGACGTACCTGAGCGCCTACGGCTCCGGCGAGCTAGAGTACTACCGGCGGTTCTGCGTCCCCGAGTTCCAAAACCTGCAGAAGGTGGGTTGCGGGGAGCGCAGTGGCGGTGTCCGTCCACGATTCCACGGTAATTCCTGCCCGAAGTGTTAACGTCCGGCTCGTTTTTCCCCATCCAGGCTCCCCTCGAGGTGCTGAAGGACAAGGAGTGCCCGGCCATGCTCATCCCCAGCACCCCGCGTAC
>NW_010103912.1:0-283 GCF_000699245.1 Pterocles gutturalis | reverse complement strand
CCAAGTGAGTCCACAGCCTTCGCGCCGCCGTTCAACGGTCGCCTCGTCTTTGCCACGGTGGTCCCGAGGGCGAGCGGTCGCGGTGAAACCGCGGCGGGGATGCGACCGTACCCGGGGGAGTCTCTTTTAATGAGCTTCTTCGTTACGTGGAAGAAAAATTAGTTCTTTTATCTGCCGGCACTTCTGCACCGCGTTTGTTCACCGATTTATGTCGCGGGAGGGTCTTGAAAACCCCGGCAGAGAGTCCCAAAGCTGCGTTCGAAAGCGAGGGCGAAGGGGAAGC
>NW_010103911.1:663-18928 GCF_000699245.1 Pterocles gutturalis | reverse complement strand
GCCCTGCCGCCACCGGGGGGGCTGCTGGGCTGCCAGCGGGCGCCCGGCCGAGGAGTTTCTCCAGGGCTGTGCGTCTCTGTCCTTGTCTGTCCTTGCTGTGACCGCCCGACCGGTGTCCTTGCGGCGCCTGGAGGTCGGGAGCTGGTCGAAACGGCGGAGGAGCCGCGCCGTGCCCGGCGCGGCGGGGAGCGCTTGGCCCCGCGCCCGTCCCCGCTGCCAGGGAGCCCGAGAGGGTGATGCCTCCCTCCATCGCCAGCACGGCCTTAACAGGGATTTGCGCCCCTTTGCCCTATCCTGTACCCTGTAGGTTTTCTTCGCTGTCCACTCCCCAAGGTCTGTTACTTTTTACAGGGGGTACCTAGGTACTCTTTCACCGATTCCTTGAAATAATGATGGAAATTGCTTTATAATTTTCTGATGGCACTTGGCTGTTTGTTTCTTTAATGCAGAGACCTGTACTGAAAGTCCAGTATGTGGTGCAAGCTCTAGTTGAAGATGTGGGCGTGTGTTTACTTATGTGCACATCACAGGACTTATGTTTTTGTAAGACTCCCTTCCAGTCAGGAGAAAGAAATACAGTTCAGTGCCATTTACTATGATTTGGATGGTTTATTTTTCCATACTGCTTAAATTTTTACGTATAAACATACACATGAGATAGCTTCAATAATTTGAAAAAAATCTATTGGGTTTTAATTAATATATATATAAAGAGACACAGAAAGCTATATATATACACACATATACTGAGAAAGAAGGACTACGGCCATACTGTTTTTTCCACTTTTTATGCTCTGACTGTCCCATCAGTTACTGCTGCTTCCTCCCTTTTAAAATGGCACCTGTTTTACAGTGCTGAAGATTAATCCTTAGTCTATAAAAATCCTTTGGAAACTGTGAATATGAATTTAAGAATTCCTCTGTGCTAATGCAGAAGCGTATTGTTCATGTCTGACTGCTTGTTTCTGCCCTATTTTTAGTTCTCTGTGGTGTTGACACAACTGTTGCCTGTGCCATGTGGTAAACTGGATCAGACAACTGATTCAGGTTAAAAAGTACTGTTTGTTTGTTTTAAAGTTTTGCCACTCTACCTTTTAGGCAGTTGTTCCAGAACAAATAGTAGGAGGTAGCAGGAGTGGGAATGAAGAGCATAAAAATGTGAGGTAGGGACTCTTAAGTTGCCGTTTCTTCCAGGACATTTCTTCTTTAAATAGTGCCTTAGGTTCCTCGCCTGCCACAGAGGGAGACTGAAGAGTTAGTGTCCCTTAATATTTTCGGTAAGAGGGAGGTTGAAGATATTTGCCTGAGGGAGACTGGAACTTACGCTTCACATTCTGCAGGAAAGTGGCCTGATCATAAAGCTGCAGATTTCTTGGAGAAGAGGCAGGGAAGAGCACTATGAGTCTCTCTTATTTAAAGTTTTACACATCTTTGCAATCACTGCATGTTGGGAGAGTAAGAGTAAAATTTTCCTTGGAACAAGGAAAAGATATTTCAGAGTAAGACAGTAGTTTTCGCAGTATAAAAGAACAGTTAATGCAGTCATTCATTGCGTAATTTTTATAAAGTATTTATAAAGTAGTTATTTTCTTGATGAAGTAGGCATTGAAACATACATCTTTACTCCTCTCAGTTACTGTTTTATATGAAAAATATTGTTAAGCAGCCTCTACAGTCTCCTTACTCAGAGGGGAAGATCAAGGTACATAACTTTAGAAAAGGATTCAGGGCTCTATATTTTAAATTCAAGATGTCTTCGTGCAGCTCACAGTGAGGTAATGAGATTAGATAGAGGCGCATGGGAGAAAGTGTATCTTTTGCTTCTGTACTTTCTGTTGCTTCTTGAAACCAGCTGTTTGGTTTGTTTTCCTTAGTGGATACCTTTCTTGCGTACTATATGATCTTTGTATTTTACCAGATATCTGGAAGACTCCAGTATCATAAATTTCAGTAGACAGGTAGATGCCTCAAAGCTTGACAGTATAAAAGTCCCATTTCTTGCTTTAGTATCACACATCTCATTTTGTAAAAAGGAGTAATCTCTGTCAATCTGTAGAGAGAATGTACTATACCAGTATACTAAATTTGTGTCTTAAATATGTGTTAGATTACTAACACTAAAAAATAACACTGTTCTTAGGATATGACTGAAGAAGATGCTGAAATTGTCTACTGTGAGGGCATTTGAATGATTCTTCTGTCAGTTCAGTGCTATGCTTTTTTTACGGAGATTCAGGGTAAGGTTTGGTCAGGTCTGGTACAACTTCGTTAAAGTAGAATTTCACGTTATTTCCCTAAGTTAGGTTGTAAGAGTAATACAGCTTATTGTTTGAGCACTGTAGGATTAAAGTTAAAACCTTCAAGCAGTAGTTTTATTTGCAGTGTGCTTTTGCAGATTTTTGCATGGGAAACTTCTTCTGGTTCTCCAGTTTTCAGAACTTCAGTTACCGAACGATATAGCTGCCCTCTGATTGTGAAAAAAGTTCCTGAGATCAATTCCCAACAGTCACAAGAGAGATTCTATTCTGATTTCCATGAGTTACATTTGATTCTTCCAAATATTATGACATCCTCTAATGCAAAGATTGAATTTACCAATACATGTTTAAGCACGTCAAAGTATCCACACCCAAGCTGCTTGATGATTCTGAACTGATTACTAATAACACAAAAAAGAAATAAGTGTTCCTAAGTTCCCAGAACGTGCAGCAACATTTATCTTCAGGAAGTTCTGTGTGCCTAGTTTAAATCATGGAAGCAGTGGTAACTGAGTCCATCATTATTCTATCTGGTGGTTAGCCTAAGACACCATCAGCAGATGTCTTGAGCCGATAGAGAAAGTAGAAGTGCCTCTTTTGCTTAGATCACAGTCTTGAAGCTTTCATGCTGTAAAATCTGTCAAGGTTTCAAGACCTTGAAATTATGTTGAGCATGCTGTTCTGGGTTTGACCTCTTCAGGAAGAAAGATTTACCTGTTTTGTCTGTCTTATCTAATAACTTCAAATTTTACCTCTTAGTTATCTTCAGCCAAAATTTGATTAAAAGGTATAATTTAAATAATACAGTTACATTGTTTCATGTGAATTGGAAGAAAGCAGGGGAGGGACTCTTAAATTTCTTTGTATTGGGAAAGATTGCAGTGTCTCCTAGTGTTACAAAATATGAGTAGATGGAGCTGGGAAAAGAAGACATCAAACAGATTTCTACTGAACTGGGAATCAGCTGTTTGTTCCAAAACCAGTTAGTATTTCAGAGGGTCCCTTTATTTCACAAGATATTGCAGTCAAGATACAAAGATACTAATTTCTGTTGCAGAAACAGAGCGTTTTGTGTGTGTAGGTGTAATACCTGCACGTAGGGCCACGTAGTCCCTACATTTCACAATAATGGATTGTTCTTGTCACTTTTCAGTGATAGATGATGCTTCTTAAAAATGTATCATGTTGCTCTTATAATTCTGTTCTAAAGACTCTGAGCATGGTAGCAAATGTTTTGCTAGCTCATAATACATGGGTGCCTGAGCTTGTGAAAGCAAAGAATTACGGACATTTGTGTTCTTGAAAGCCTATTATTCAATTCATGATACATGCTCAAGAGAATGAGGAAACCTGGGATGCCATTTAAATCATATTCTTCAGTTAGCGTATACATAAGCAAGCTTCCCCCTCAGCAAAAAGAGGGGGAAGCCTTTTTTGTGGGAAAATAAAGGACTTACTAAATATAGAAGAAACCTGTTTCATTTTCTGTCTTGCTCTTTCATTAGTAGCAGAATGTGTGTTTAACTTTTCAAAAAAGTTTTTTTTTTTTCAAGATAACTAGCTTACTCTTTTGTGTTACTGTTTGTTTTGGGTTGGTTTGGTTTTTTTTCAAAATAGTGTTGGCTTTTTTGTTGCATGTTTGTACTAAGCCATATGTTAAAATAGGGCTTAATAGCCTTCCCAGGTCTAGAGCTGGGTAGACCAGAGATCTGCACAAAGGTACACAAAGCTCTGACTGCATCTGGTTGACAGAAGCACTGTTTAGCCAGTGTTAGTGCTAGCCAGTGTGACATTTTTGTCAAGTTTGGAGTAAGCAGTGTGTTGCAGCAGTTGTATTACTTATTTCATCCAGCTGTAATGCATGTCCACTACTTACTCTTATACAGTGTGCAAGATAATATATGTGTGGTGTTGTCAGGTTCAGACATATCAGAAGCTTTGAGCTTCATTAATAAAAAAAAATAGTTCTGTGGCATTTAGCTTCATCAAAATTAATTCCAGTAGCCAACTGCACCTGCAAACAGTACCTGGAACAAAATTTCAAGATAAGATCGGGAGAAAAAAGTTCTTTGAGGTCTTGCCCTTGCTGTACATGTGGTGTTTATACATAGTTTCATTTTGGTTATTCATAGGGTAAAGAGACCTTTCGAAATATGTATTTAACTTGAATTTTACCATTTTATCTTTAATATCTATTTTGGTTTTAATGCATATCAGAGAAAGTACAGTGAATCAGGCTATCTTACAAAACAGTAGTACAACTGTAAACTGACATGTGGGAATAATGCTCCAGGGAGTTTTTTGGTCATAAGATTGTGATGCTGTGGAGGTTTGGAGCAGACTCAAGATGAAAGATGTGGAGAGGCAAATGGACATAGCGAGGAGAGAAAAAGATTAAAAACACTGCAGTTTGTACACTTAATGAGTGTAAGTTTAAAAACAAGACTGCAGGAAGCCATGAGTGTTTTTCTGATCTTGCAGACAGTCTGAAGGGGTGGTTTGGGAGAAGTAGATATTCTGTGTATATAATTCGTTTAAAACCCATTCTCTTTGACTCTGTCCACGCTGTTCAGATAATGATTGTGTGGTTAAGAGAGGGTCTAGTAGCCAAATCTTGAATATTCACTGTGATGGAAAGCATCAGCAGTGATTATTTTTTATTGTCCTGTGTCCTTTGATGATGATCTGGTGTCTGGCTCTTGTGAAGGAAGGCCCTCTTTCCCCATCAGTTTTGCATGCTTTGAGGGATAGAGGAGAGGAGACTGCTGACAAGCAGGATGACTTGATTCCTTTTGCAGTACTTCACACAGGATCTCAAAGTTGCTAGTCCATCACTACTTGCTTCTGTCCTGTAAGAGTTGACTGCAGCGTACAGTCTTAATCGTAACTGTTATGTTGTTTATGGATATGCATCTTTATTACTAGGTCAGAGTGGCTCTGGTGAACCAGAATGGTGTTTTTGATTTCCTGGTTTTGGCTTCTGTGTTTGGCATTATGGGAAGTAGGGTGCCGGAGTGCTTTCGAAAGTCCCGATAGAGGAAAGAAGATGTTAAATGTAGTGAAACATTAGAGCAGTAGGATGTTGCTGCTGAAGTGAAGAATTCTGTTGCAGATTAGAGAAATGAAAAAAGTTAAAAATACTGTGTATCAGGTAGTTTAGCCTTCTAATGCACTGATTGTCTCCTAGTGAGCTCAGATCAAGATAATTCTTTTTCTTAAAGTATGGGATTCCCATGATGTTTTGTAAAGTTCAAGTACTTGCGGTTTTGCTCTAGGTAAGGAAGGGGATCCGTAGAAAGATGTGAGAGTAAAGAGGGGCAGAAGGGGAAAAGAAGTTGGGAGAGCCAAAGTTTGAGAATGGGGGCAAGGGACAGATGTGTTGTTCTGGAAATGGCTGTTTTTCTAATGTAGTGATGGAGAAGTAAGAAGAGCAGGAGTTATGACAGCAAAATGTTCCTGATGAAGCTTCTTAAATTGCTGTTCATTATTTGGCATATAACTTGGAGTAACTTATTTTGATTGCATTTAGTTCCTTCACTTTTGTAATTAGAAACCCAAAGGGCGAGGAACGACAGCCTTTTCAGCAAGAGAAGGTTTAACAGAGACAAGCAGACAGACGTTTAAGGTATGTTTGGGTTAGAAGGTAACTAGTAAACAGGTAGCATGCTTGCTTCTGCACTAGAACAGCTGAAAGCTTTTCTTACCAGCTCTGTGGCAACTAGTCCTTGTGGGCTCAGAACTGTGGGTCACTTATTTATTATTACATGCTACAGTAACTTTTTCCCTAAATCTACTGATCTGAGAACCTAATAGGCTTCTCTCTACTTTGAAGATTTGAAGAGGAGTGGAGATATGAATAAAATCCCCACGCCCCACCAAAACAAACAAACAGTAAAATCTTAGCGGATAGAGGTGAAGTTTGTTGCCACTAGTATCCTAAACCAGAAAGACAACACTTCCCTTCAGAGACTAAGCAATTTAACATAGGTTCTGACACTGCATATTTGAAAACAACACTTACTTTGCTTTCAGAACAAAACCCCAAACTTTTTTTATGGAAAAAGCTTTCATGTTAGTATTTTGTAATATCAAATATTTGGTAGCTCAAAGTTTGAGAGAAATGTATTTGTAGAATTTGTTACAATGACTTCAAGCACATTTTTTTGTCAAATAAATAAAGAAATTGATAGAACAATTATGAAATGCCATATGGATACATGGAGAAGGGGAATTTGAGTGACAGCTGTCAATAGAATTTCAAACCTATGTTAACAAAATAATAAAATTTGCTTTAGTGGTGGCAGCTTAATATATACTGTTAATCAGATTTTACTTATGCTGGAAAAATACTACTTTTGGGTTACAGAAGTGACCTTGATGTTGCCTTAATGTAGGTTTGAGTATTTTGACTCAATTAACCTTGTTGTTCCATTATATATCTCGCCTTGATGCAATATTTATATACAATTGGAGAGGCCTAAAAGATAGTTGGGTAGGGTTGTGTTTCTGACTGATAGGAACTGACACTTTCAAAGCTGTTCTTTACCAAAAACAGGCACTATCAAAATGTGTAAGTGATATTCAGAGGTTAAGTTCCAAAACCTTAAGTAACTTAAGTAACTTGAAAATTTAATTGATAGCATCTACGTCAATAACATGCTTCTTTGACCTTCTACTCACAACTAGACACAAACAAAATCAGTTTCTCATTTCTTTTATTGAGAGCAAATAAATGCAAATCAACAGTAGGAATTATTAGACCAATGTATAGCTCTCAATATATTAAACCTGTGTGATAGGTCTTCCCTGTGAAAAAGTCACCTATTGTTAAGCACATCTTGATGAATAGTGAGGATGGAAACACTAATTATGGTTAATAGAGTTGATTCTCTGTTCTCAATTTTGAATGTTGCTTTTGCTGACATATTTGTGTAACTTATTGTATGGACAAATCATCTGCTTCATATGGTAATAATTTCTTATCATCCCCAACCTTGTGACTATTTCTGTCAATTTGTAATTTTTTTTTTTTTAAGGAATTTGTAAACTAAGTGTGCTTGAAGACAGTCTTGAGCATAAGGTACACTTATGAACATACAAAGGCAATGTTAATATTTAGTTCTGTCTGTGACAAACACACAGTCTTGTTCATGTGTTATTATGTTTTTGCAATTCTTTGTGATGCAGGAAAGTGTCTCTTCTTAAATTTGTGCATTTTTGGTTCTTTGAGAGTGAACCATGTATTTTTACTTTTTTTTTTTTTTATTACCATAGGGCCTGAAATGAAATTTTGAGTATTTTGAGAAAAACTATAAATTAAAGATATCCCACCATGCCAGGTGGCTTCTGGTTTTTCTGCTGTTAGCCAAATTGTCTATCATAGATGGAATTGTCTGTTGTAAGAGACCGAAATGCTGAGAAGCTTGTATGGTTAGCAGGGAACCTTGAACCTACTCACAAATAGTTTAAACAAACCACAAGTTTTTTAAAAAAAATCTTTTATACCAACAGTTTCAGTAAATTTGTATATTCCTTAAAAGCTTGTGGTTTTATGTGTACACGTTTTCATTCTCATGACAATACAGTTGATTTTGATAAGCTTTTAAAATTCTTTTGTAAGAATTTGATTGAGTGTGCCACAAAGTATACCTCCAAACTGTCTTATGATCACATCTGTTATTGTTTCTGATAAAAGATATTGTTAAACTGGCAGGAGGCAAGCAGAACAGTTAACATTATCTTCTTTATAATGCATATTTCCCAAGAAATGAACAGCATATTTCTGCCTGAGTTTCAAAGTGCAGTTGTTCCCTGCTGGCAGTATAACAGTATGTTTAGGTACCATTTTGTTAACAAGCCACTGTCTAGCTGCAGTAATTTCTGTGTGTCTTAATCTTCCCTTGACCTGTGACTGATGTTGAGGAAGTAAATTAACTTTTGACTCAGCTAGACAGACTGTAGGCAGATCCAGAATGTGTGTGGGCAAACAATTCTTGCAGCTGTTTTTTCTTGGAGTGTTAACATGGAAGATTTTATAAACAGCTTCTATTTATTATTTTTTTAAAAATGAGATGATGTATTTTACATAAAATATTTGAAGACCTGTCTTTTATGAATGTATACTGTATTTGTAAATACTACTTCTGATGTTGTCATTTGCTGTCAATCTAATGAAGTAATGTTCTACTAAATGTTAGTGATGCTATGCTTTTTGTATTAAAGTCCAAACCAAAATTTTGTTGCAGAGGATAATTTTAATTGTTCACCTTTTCTATATATTTTGGTAGTTTTAAGTAGAAATTTTATGGATGTTGCATCTGATGTAAATGATGTTCAGAAGTACAATCTTTCATTATAAAACCAGAGATGTATTTTGTGGCTGTTTAAAGACCCAAGAATAAACAAGTGGCTTACTGCTTTCAGTAGAACTGCTGTATTTTAAATTAAGGAAAAGGAAGCAGAGCTCTCCATGCAGTAGCCTTGACTCTTCTGTCGTGTGTTCAAGGAGTATTTGTATGTGCTGGGTAAGTTATCTGAAGGGAAATTCTGCAGCAGTGATGTTTTGTTATATGTTAGTGTTGATTGTGCCTATCAGAGAAAGAGACAATCTGAATGTTGTTGTTTGAACTGGGATTCAAGAATGAGGTTTGTGTTTGAAGCACCAGTTTTGCCTTGAGGGTTTATTCCACTTCAGAAAGGAGTGAGCAATAGCAAGGCTAGCAGTGGCCTTTCAGAGAGCTAATAGCTTGTCAGACAGTAAGGATATGAAAAGAGACTAGCAAGGGGAAAGAATAGTACCAGTGGAGGAGGAGAGATTCAGTGTGTAAGTAGGAGTACAAGAGAACACAGAAATAGGGTAGCTGATGAGATTATTTTTATTCTCAAAGGTGAATTCTCCAAAAATGCTTGTAAGGTGTGTTTACATTAATAAATAGTTGTAAATGGAAAACAAATGAAGTTAAGATAACTATGGAACAACAGGGCAGCCAAGCTTTATTATAAAGTAGACTTCATTTAAATAGCTCTGCGGTTTCATTATATTACTCTGATACACTACTCTCTAGAGGAGAGGACTTTTTTTTTCCTAAACTAGTGCCATGTTATTGTTACTTGTACTTGCATGTATATTAGCAGTTAAAGTTTTGATGTGATAATTTTTTTGAAACTTCAGTTGGAGACACTGATGTAGGTTGCTTACATTGCAGCTAACCATTTGTTTTAAGATAAAGACAGATGTGTATTGTAGAAGCTAATTAATCACATTGGTACCCACAACAAAAATCCTGTGTGGTTAGTGTCTTTTTAAAAAGAGAGAAGTTTAAAAATTGGCCATTAAAGAGAGACTACTTAAAAATTAAGTCCTGTGCTTTGATTGCAAAGTCATGAGACTGAAAAACAAGTGCAGATATATTGCATACACTGGATGAAACTGAATTTGGTCGCAATCAGTGACTAGCAAAGTGGCAGGGAGCAGCAAGGGCTGTCTGCTTCTGAAGGTAAGGCAAGCTGGAAGCTGAGGGTGATCCCAGCAGGGACAGTGCCCTCACTGGCCAGGGCACAGTCCCATAGCATCTAAACACGAGGAGAGCTGGGTTCTGGTAGTAGGGTCCATTGACAGTGCTAGACACAGCAAGGTCATGAGTGAGGTCCAGTGAGGAGCAAAAGGAACCAGAGACAGGTTTGGAGACAAGCTACAACATGTGTCTGAAGTCCATCCAGGCAACAGGGTCTGAACAGGACTGCAGTCATAGTGCAGCTTGGGTGAGGGGTCTAGCCAGGCTGAGAGACAGGAGCCAGAGACAGGGCTGGAGGTGAGTATACTTCATGGTGTCAGGCAAGGGTTGAAGACCCAGAGCTGAGCTTAAATGGAGCTCCAGGGCCACAGGCAGGGTGTGTTGGTGGAGGCTCTGGGTGAGGCTGGTCGTGGCCATTAAGACCTGCTAGTGCCCTTAGGGTCCTGATGTGTGATCTGACTGTTAATATTAAAGTACAAGCTGACTTGAAAACTCAAATTATATTCTTGCATGTAGGAATACAACATTGGTGTATCTTCTGCATGTACTTCAGTAGGCAAAGATTTATTGAAATATCATGAGGGTTGTTCTGCTCAGAGGCGTGTGAAGAGGAAGTTGGAAATATGTCAAAAAGGAATGGTGTGGATGGGCAGAAGAATTAAAAAAATGGGCTGTAGTGTGATTAGGGTGTGTGACATAATGGAGAGTAGCTAAGGTACCTGATAAGTGTAGAATTGCAACAGTTCAAAGAGGAGTTATGAGCAAAAGCTTGACGTCAGGAAGGAAATTAAGAGTAAGGTGGCTGAGACAAGGCAAATTGACAAAGCAAGGGTGAAATAAAATTATGTGTGATAGTATTAGCTAGATTATCCCATCCTCATCTGGAGCAACTGCTGAGAGCATACAGTTCTGAAAAGTGACCTGCTTCTGTTTATTGCATTCCATTTGTGAGACATTTGGCTGTCTCTAAGTGGCTTTTACAAAGTACTCCAAACATAAATGAAGAGATAGCTCTTAAATACATTTTCTCATAGCTGAATGACTGACACTTACTAGCCAAATTGCTTCATTGACCTTCATGAACCATTATAAACTAAGATGTAGTTTTCCAGAAACACTTTATTCTTTTTTATGCTGTAGTTTAGTTCAGTTGTTTACTATTCAAATATTTGAAGGCATTAAAAAGGAAAGAAGTTGCCTTTATGTATATGACATGTTTTACAGACCTTGCTATTACCTTAGATTATTAGAATAAGTATTACTTAAGCCTGTAAGTGAAGTTAAACAGAAAGGCTAAATCAAGAGGAAAGGATAGGGTTGAAATACTGGACTGTATGATGCCATAAACCAGTTTGCAAACACAGGAATCTTTTTTTTTCTTTTTTCTTTTTTTTTTTTTAAATTTTACATGATTCAAAGGCTCTTGTTCAAAATGCATAAACTTTCCTAAGAGAGAGGTGGGTTGTGGAACGTTAGTTTCATTCCTCACAGTTTTGGAATTAAACCCTTTGACTTTTGTTGTTCTTACTATAAAGACAGCACAGTTTTTAGTTGTTGTCTAGTTGTATGAATGCCTGAATGTGTATGTGTGGGGAGAAGTTTGACATTTAGAAAGCACAAACAGAGCAAATATGTCACCTGTGTATTTTGTCTTTACTCCCTACATAACTTTTCCCTTTTCCTTTTTGACTTTATTAGGCATTCTAAGTAGATAATATAAAATTCAGTTGATAGTTGATATGGGCTGTGCAGCATGTCTAATATTATTTGCCCTTCAGCTGGCTTGCCTACAAGAGGTTTCCACTGGTCTGCAGGGAACCTCAGATTGTGGTCTGAGGTTAATTACTAAGATCTTCTGGTTTGGACAGTAGCGTGTAATTGAATAGCTGATCAGCAACTGTATGGGTGGTAGTAGTTCAGAACTCCTGTCACCTAACAGTGGTTGGACATTTTGTAAATTATGCATTCTATTGCTATAAAAATAGTATACCAGATCTCCTTTCAGAATGAGTGTTATGACTTGAACTGCAAAAATACTTAAATAATTTTGGGTAATTTTATTCTTAATTTCTTAAGCCTCTCTCTCAAAAATGTTTCTAGTCTGTTTGCTGAAATCTGGGAGAGGCTACTGGCATGCTTTGAGTTACGTGCATACAGGGGTCTAGAAGCGCTGGCATGACTTTGTTAAAAAGTTGCAAGTAATGACTGAGTTTGTGTCCAAGGAGATTTGAGAAACAGTTTTGTGTCAGCCTGGTATTTGCAGAGAACTGCTTCAGGATATGCAACCCTCAATTGACGATGTGCTGACTTGAACCCAAGCCGGCTTTGTGGATTTTTGCCTGAACTATTCCTCAGCTCAAGCTGTTTTCATTGTGTATATGCTTGTGCCATGCATGTACCCACCTAATTAATGCACTCAGAAGTGTGGTGGAGACACCTTTGTAGCTCTGCGGGAGTAGCTTGAGCCTGCCTGTGCTTACTGTCTGGCCATTGCAGAGCCTTGCAAAGGGTTATGCTGGTCTATGTTGTGTGCCTGGTAGTATCAGAACAATTAGGAGGGTAGAGAGCAGCTAAATGGGCCCTGTTGGAGTCAGGAGCAATGCAGGCTTGTCACTAAGAGCTAACCTTCGTCATTTCTTGTTGACCCTGAGAAAGCTGTTTAAATGAGGGAACTGATGGTGGGCAACTCAAGCAGTGACTTAACAGAGCTAACTTTTGTCTGGGTGACTTAACTGGAATGCCAGGAGTGGCTATAGTGCTCTGGTCCTGCAGTAGTTCTGGGAGGACTACAGCTGTGTTTGCATAGTGCTGTGGTTCAGCTGATATCTTGGTTATCTGTAGATGCATCAATAGCGTTTTCCTGTCTGTAGGAAAACTGAAGTAGAACCTAAAATAACTAAAATTTGATTATTTTCTACTTAATATTTACTACTTGAAAATTTCACTGATTTAGTATTTCTAAAAGCAGATGAACTTAACATGTAGCTTTGAAGGTGCACACTAAGTTACAAGCCACAAGTCAAATCACATTGCTTCTTTTCCTAATGGAGATTTGCCTAACATTAAAGCACAATCAGGTTTTGCCCTGTTTTCCAAACACACACCTGGGAAAAAAGTATCTAATTTACGTATGAACTTTTTAGCAAGTGGAAGCAGTGTTTATATACTTGTATTTCAATTTTGATCTTTTTTGGCACTTCATACAGAAATTTCAGTAGTGTAGATTAAATAAATTGGCATTCCTTTCATCCATTCAGAACCCTAATTTACTGCGTTTATAATTTAACATAATTTTGTAGGCAAAGGAAACATTATGATGTGCCAGTGTTGTCTGAGAATTTAACTATTTATAAATGGAGAACTTGCCTTTCCTCCAAAGCCAAAAGTTACTTATGCGGTTCATACTGCAAAACAGAACTGCATGGTCTCCACAGTCAGTGTTTGGCATTATGTTTCATGTTTTGCTTATGTTGGGTTGTAATAAGAATAGTAAACATATCCTGGTAAAAATAAAATACCATTGACTCTGTTAAGTCATTGTCACTTTAATTATAGTAGTTAATCTAATATCAAGGAAGTATTATCCCATTCTATTTATTTCTCACAAATTCAACTTCACAAGCTGTCTTTATAAAAAATGCATTATATTGATGCTGAATACTGTGTTCTGTACTGTATTTGACATTGTATAATGGACAGTCATTAAAGTCTGCATTTTGCATGAGAGAACATTATACTAATTTGTTTTTAGTCTGCTTAATTGCAGTGTGTGACTAGGTTGGATGCTGTGGAAGTTCTGAGCTGGCAATGTGTCCCTGTTCTTTTTGTTCAGAATTTATAGTGGCTGTATGCTGTGAAGCTTATATTATTCCTGATAAATGCCATAATATTAAAAAGGTTGGTTTTCTAGGAATGATTATCTGTTCAATGTACTGAATGGCTCATCATGGCTTCTGCTTCTGCACGTATGTATATGCACACCTACTGGTGCCATGGTCATTCAGTATCAGAACACTTAAAACACCATTTAGACTTACTTCTTAATGAGTGCCTTAATTTTTCATGAGGCACATGAGGTTTTCTTCAAGACTTTGTTTCACCTCTATATTGAGATCTGATTACCTGTGCTGTGATACCTGTTTTTCTTTAACATATCTCCAACAGTTGGCCAAAAGGGGGTGCTAATAGTCAAACAGTCAGATGTGTGCCGTGAAGAGGTTAAACAGTCTTTTTTTGTGCAATGCATTAAATCTCAGGTTCTGAATTAGATCAGGTAAATACAGGTTTTTGCATCTGGGTGTTGTGTAACATGCTGGCCGCAAAATTGCTCCTCGTGGAACGCAAATTCATGCCTTGTAAATATGGCTACATCACGGCTTCCACTAGGCTTTTGGGGGATTCTTCATGATATTTCCTGAGGGTTTGTGACAGGCATTCTTTTCTGTAAGACATCCATTTATTTTTTCTGTTTATGTGGTTAAACAACAAAAACATGTAGGAGTTAAACATAGGTTACTTAACAGATATTTAAGAAGTTCAGATTTGTTGAATTTTAGAGACTGAATACAGATATCTAAAACTACCAAGACAAATGTTCAAGTCATATACCTTAATGTACTTCGTACTGATAGCACAAAAGACTTACACTGTCCATTTTTATTCTTTTTTACTGTTTGGTTTCTCTAGTTCAGTTGAACTGGTTAATGGCATCAACACAGCTGGGGCATCTAGTGTAAGAAGGGAAGAGAAGCCATGAATATGTCCCCTGAAACAAGGAACTCTGCTATGTCTTTATCCCACAGTGGGATAAGATGGTTGAGAGTCCTGATACTGGTGTAAATATTGTAGTGAAGGTTGGAGAGCTTCCAACACCTTCTCAACGGACACCTCCATTTGTATAGCAGAGATGCAGAACCCATTTGTGACTTTGCTGGAACAGCAAATGATGGTAGAAGGGGAGTACACGCTACTTGTGGAAGATGTGGTTAGATGATCACATCATTGGTCTTTCCAAGATACACAATACCTGCAGAAATTTTTGAACTCTACAAATTAACTTTTTCATTAGTAGTCATCATTAATTCATTCTGTGTTACTGAGCTAAATTAAGAGTTGTTACAAGTATTTAATAAGAAGACCATGTAGTGTAATCTTTGCCAAGTTTCTACTCTTGTCTCTCTGCTCACTATGAAACAAATTTAGTTTTACTGTGAGACTCTAAAACTACAAATTGTAGCCATAACCCAGTCTAGATGCAATATTCAGGTCTGTAATGCCTCTCTAAAGAACTGTGCACTGTGGAAGAAAAAGTGACCTTAACCATTTAAAAATTCCTGACACTGAAACCCAGAAATATCATTAAAGTGTATTGTTTTATAGCAGATACTGAAGCAGCATTCATGCTGAAAGCTGTACCATGATCAGATTGATGTTAAAGACAAAGTTATATTATACAAAGTTACATTTTAAGTGAACTGTAGATATGAGTATAATGAAATTATAATAAGTTATATAAATGATTAAATTATAATAGTGTAAAATGATGATACAGGATTGTATAGATCAAGTTTAAGGAATTTAAATGCCCAACACAATGTCATGGGGTAGGGAGAAAATACCACTTTCATAATTGCAAACCAAATTACAATTCTAGTCGTGGTCTCTTTGTTGCCAAAGGAGCTGCTATACATTCATGCCGAGTTATCCAAGTTATTTGAAACAGAAAGACACTTCCTTATTTGTGTGACAGACTAACATGAAAAGAACAAAAAAAGGGATCTTCCATTAACAGAGTGACTAGGAGATTTGAGAGGGCGAATATACTTGGGGAGGAGTGTGCTGCCAGATGCATCTTAAGGAAGAGGCCCAGAAAGACAAACTTCAGCAAGAGGAGAACTTTGCTGAGTCCATATGGACTAGGGGTGTCATCTTTGCTAACTGTGTAGCCAGGCCTCCTTGGTGAAAGAAAAACATTTTAGGGACTAGAAGACCTTGTGAAGGGTTGGTTCTAGTCCAGGAAGCTGCAGATTGGGGTAACCACTATGTTAATATGGGATACTGTGGGAAAGTATCTGAAAGATCATAAAGGACATGGGTGACTTTATTTATAAACCTTAATTTTACTTCCGTCTATGTAATTTTGAATGTTTTTGTTTTAAAATGCTAACTATTCTAATAAGCCCAGGCTTTTACATTTAAAAGCTTGTTTGTTCATCACTAGGGAGCTCACTGTAAGAAGAATGTGGGCAGATCCACAGCGGAGCTGTGGCCAGCTTGGAGTCTCATCACACAATTTATTAGATAGTAATTGTGAAAGAAGTTTGTCTGATCTGTGTTTTGAATGGGACATTAGTGAGCCTAGAAGACAGCAGCATTCATTATTGCTAGCTATTACATGTAAAACTTTCTATATGGTTTCTGAACTTTAGAATTATATTACTGGTCTATTTATTATTATTTAAAGTATTCTGTGTACAGTGATTTTTAAATTGGAATTTGATTAGTCTTGGAACAGAGTGAGAAATTCAACTTCATGCTCTTAAGGCCTCATCCCAAGATGTTTAAACAGGAAAAAAAAAGCATAAGGTCAAAAAAAGGCAAAAAAGGATAATGTGGACCCATATTGTTTACAAAGAGAAAGGAAGAAAGCACATTACTTTTTCAGAGGTCAGTAGCAGAAGAAGGGAGGAGAACCTTGTGAGAATGGAACTGTAAGAAGTGTGGTTTATACTTCTGCAAGTTTATCTGTCACAAAAGCTACCTACAGGTCAAGGTCGATATGGGCAGAGGCAAGCATTAATTGGGAATTTTGTGAGAATTACTTTGCTGTTGAGGACAGAATAAAAGGTTTAAATTGAGTGGTCACTTAAATGATTTTAGATTGCATCTTCATTTAATTTGAAGGTAAATAGATGTAAAGTTTATGCAATTTCTAAGGGGAAACTTGAGTAATGAAATGATACTTGTCATTATGGGAGTTTGAAGAGAAGATTATGTGGAAGAGGTCTGTTTCCAGGTTATCTGCTCAGTTAAGTGCCTGACATGAGGGACAAACTCGCTATGAAACCTGTTGAAAATTTAAAAAGCGCTCTGGGAATCAAGTAACACTTTCTGTTAACTTTTAAATAGTAATATTTAAGATCTTACGATATTTCAGAGTTGCTGGTATTTCTAAGCTCCCCGTTACTTTCCTATGAGAGATGCAACAAATGAAAATACCAGCATCCTGTCATCTTTAAAGAAAAACTGACGTTTTATGTATTGTGCAAAGAGACACCTCATGGACTTACGGTTCACATTCCTGGTCTAGTCCAAATGTCACTTTTCAACCACTTTTCAAATCTACGTTCTTCAAGAAAACATGTTCCTTCCAGCTCATTGTAATCCTGGGATGGACAGAAGGCTGGTCATTTAAGAAATGTACAAGGTTGCAAATTCCAGTAGCAGTTGGACTTTTCCTGGGATGATGTAGTCAAGAGAAATGGCTTTGAAAAATGAAGAAGAGGAGCAGAAGTTGACTTAGGTTAGTAAACCATCTGTTTGCATTTATAGAAAAGCTAAAAACATCATGGAGAGCTGTAAGGTGTGATGCCTTGCAATTTATTATCCAGGTTGACAGAGGCATCTTATGCAAAAAAATCACATCCCTCTGGATGTAGTATAGAGGCGTCTCAGAGAGAGATTCTGCCCACCTTTAATGTGGTGGAATTTTTAACCTGCTCTTAGCTATTAACTGTAATGGTATGAAATCTCGTAAGGTTTTTTTTCCTGCAAAGACAGAAATTGGCCAAGAAGGCCAGTGGCATCCTGGGGTGTATCAGAAGGGGGGTGGTCAGTAGGTCGAGAGAGGTTCTCCTCCCCCTCTACTCTGCCCTGGTGAGACCGCATCTGGAATATTGTGTCCAGTTCTGGGCCCCTCAGTTCAAGAGGGACAGGGAACTGCTGGAGAGAGTCCAGCGCAGAGCCACAAAGATGATGAAGGGAATGGAGCATCTCCCTTATGAGGAAAGGCTGAGGGAGCTGGGTCTCTTGAGCCTGGAAAAGAGGAGACTGAGGGGTGACCTAATCAATGTTTATAAATACGTAAAGGGTGAGTGTCAGGAGGATGGAGCCAGGCTCCAATGGGTTCAAGCTGGAACACAGGAGGTTCCACTTGGATATGAGAAAAAACTTCTTCACGGTGAGGGTGACAGAGCACTGGAACAGCCTGCCCAGAGAGGGTGTGGAGTCTCCTTCTCTGGAGACATTCAAAGACCGCCTGGATGCGTTCTTGTGTGATCTGATCTAGTTGTACTGCTCCGGTAGGGGGATTGGACTAGATGATCTTTCGAGGTCCCTTCCAATCTCTAACGTTTTGTGATTCTGTGTGAAATTTTGAAGTTGAGTGTTATAGTTTTACAAGAAATACACTAGACAGTTTAAAAACCTTGTGGGCTGAGGCAAGGACAGGGAGGGTTTCACTCACTGCTTATGGTCATGGACAAGAAACCTACA
>NW_010103911.1:0-221 GCF_000699245.1 Pterocles gutturalis | reverse complement strand
CCTCCCCTTGATTTTCTAGTAGTTGTCTATCTCAGATCCCGCTTCTCTCTCCACCGCAGGTTCTTTCATCGGCTCCCGAGAAAACTGACTCTCGGGTGAGCCATGGCGGAGGCTTGGGTACAGGATAAGCCGGGCAGGAGGCTGGACAACTGGGCCTGTCGACCTAGGCCAAGCCCTGCCGGGGGCCGTGCCACCCTCCATGTTCTGTGCCCCCTCTTGAA
>NW_010103910.1:9223-21765 GCF_000699245.1 Pterocles gutturalis | reverse complement strand
CCTCAGCACCTGCGGGTGCATCCCATCAAATCCCATGGATTTATGGATTACTCAGCCAGTTCAGAATAAGCCTTAGGATATCCCTCGGTGAGAAGCCATTGCAACAGAAACTTGTCTTCTTAAGTCCAAAAGACAGACTCTAACACTGCAGTGAGGCCATGGCTCAAGTCTTTTAAAGTAAATGAGAAATCTCTGTTGTTCCCTTACAAAAGTGATTGTCCATTTATTCTACTCTAGTCAGAACACATCTCAGGCAGAAGGAAAGAATATTATTGATTAATTGCTCTAGTAACTATTGGTAGTTTGGTTGGGAATAATGCCCATGAAAAATATACTTTAATTGAGAGTGATTTGCACAACGGAGTTAGACAATTAAAAGAAATCTCTAGTTGAAGGTACTTACACCTAGAAGAAGTATGAGAAAAGAAGAAAGGAAAAGACTCCAGAGATCTGTTCTCCATTTTCATTTGTAAGTAGCCAAAATAAACTCAGAGATATGCAAACAGTATCAGAGGCTTTTTTAACTACACAAGTTTCAGTAGCACTAAAAGAAATTATTATTAAAGTTAATGAACTGCATGAAACAGCAACATGTTGCAAAATGAATTCTTTTTACAAGACAAATTTTACCTGGCTGAATAATTAATCACAAATAATAATGCTGTAAACTCATACTAGTTTTTCATGAAATAGCTACTCACCAAAAAAGTTACAACTTACTCTGACTGTGGTTATTACTATGATTTCAATAACTTGATTTTTTAATGATGATCCTCAGTATTCTTTTTTCTGCTGTTTTTTAATATCTCTTATCTTCTGTGTGTCAGAAAGATTGTGGGTGAAAAACTAGGTATCGTATTGCAAACAATGTTAAGTTTGTAAAAAAACTATTTTCAGACATACAGTTATGACTTACCAAACAATACCTGAGTAAACTGTAAATTAACAACTGAAGTAATTTAATTACAGGGTTAATGGTAACATCTTTTGTACTCTAGCCTTTGTATTTCCACTTCTGAAATAGAGGTCATTTTTGGGGGGAAAATATTAATTAATTAAGAAAATAGATTTCAATTTACGGATTTAAAAATTATATTATCATACTCTGTCCTCTTTTGGCCTTAACATATGCAGCTAGAGGGCACAACTTAGTAGTCTCCATATAGCATTTGGAATAGCTAGGCTCTCAAATACTGGTACATTCAGTTTCCAGCAATAGTGAATCAACACTTTTTATCAGAACAGGTACATTGAAAAATGAACCACTTACAAACCATATGATGCCTATGGTCTTCTTGACACAGGTTTTAGATGTACTCCCTTGAAAGTCATTTTTTTCCAAAGAGTGCAATATAGTTGTGAGCAATTGTTATAACATGGGCTGAAGAAGGATTACATTATAAAACACTCAGTTTTCAATATCCCCTTCTACCTTGCTTGTAAAGAGTTCAGGCTATTATACATCGAAGTCTAGAGAAAGACTTATATTGACTTAATAGGAGCACAGGACAGAAAATGCCTCAGGTGTCACAGAGTCTAAGGGAAGCATGACAGCTTACTTGCCTCTGCAAAACAAACCAAAAACCCAAAATCCAAAAAGAAAAAACAAAAACAACACAAAACCAAATGAAGCAAACAAAAATACCCAACTTTTGCTGCTATGCCACTATTAAAGATGAGGCAGGACAGCTGGTTAAATTTAGTCCGACCATCTGTGACAGATATTGTCTTCTCTGTCTAGTGATAGTATGACATTCAGGCAGGATCCACAGCCATATACACTTTCCTAAAGTTCTTAGGACATTTCTTTCTAAAAATAAAAGCTTGATCTACCGTATAGCTGGAGCCACTGATATTCCTTCATAGGTCAATAGAACAGAATAGTAAGACATGGGATGCCCAGATTCCGTGCCTCTATCAAAGATATCTAAGATTGTTCTTTCCATTTGCATGGTGAAGCCTCATTAAACCTTGGAGGATAAATTCCTGGTATCCGTCTCCCTGATAAAGAGGAGAAACAAGAATAAATATGATTTCATAATTAATTTTGAGATTTCTGCTCTTTGTGATTGAATAGGATCCTTGTCCATTTCAGAAGCTTCAGCCAATGTTTATTTCATGTAAAAGGTCATTTATGTGGAGCTGGTAACCACTTTGTTCCACTAAAGGCAAATATTTCTTGCCATCACATTTTTGTACACTACTACATCTGAGAGTTTGTTTTATGGAACAGCTACTTTACCAAGACCCACAGTCAATGCGTGCAGCTAGGTGATAACGAGGGAAAGATGGGTAATAGGATACTCTGTAAAACTGAATTGACTCTGGACATGCTTAGAATCAGAGTTTTAGGACCCTGAATAACTTTCACGGGAGTGCTTCAGGACTAAGGCTCCAAATCAAATTCCAGAGTCTTGTTATTTTGTGATAGGGTTTTGATCGACATACAGTGTGCTGCACCTTGCAGTCTCTCTGGCAATAACACCAAGTTAAGGCCATCACCTGTCTTTATGTTATCACTGTAAGAACTGTTGGAACTGATCACTCTATTAATTTCTTACAGGGACTCCTGAAGTTCCTTTTGTTTAGCTTGGGTTTGTTTATTATTGACTATCATTCTTATTTGAGCTTATACATAATTAATTTATTAGTGATACATGCATTTTAAATTATCTTTCTAAAGAGATAAGCATGACAGTGAATTCAATTTGTCAGTTAACAGCTAGCCAATCCATAAAACAGACAAGTCTATTTTACAGATTGGGAGGATAGGCAGAAAATACCGATGAGCCCTTTTGTACACTTGTAATTGACTCTTTCTGAATTGTGCCATCTGTTCTTTTAGGTGAATGATTGATTAACTCAGCAATATATGATTAGTAGCTTGCCATGCTATGTACTGTACAAGTTGTTCCGGAGTATGCTTTCAACAGCCACCATCTGCGTGCCTAACAAATCAAGCAGGGTGACAACCTGCTCTGTGACACCCATGTCACCCTTGGGACTTCATTCAGGTTACTGACCTCTTTCATCTATGGGGCTCCAGCTGAACAAATCTGGGCAAAGTGGTTTTTATTTCTGTCTGATGCCATATTATTATTGTGTCCTTCCTTACTACCTCCCTCCTTCTGTCCCCACCCCCTCCCTCCTTTTCTCACTGCCTGCAAACCAATACGTTTTCTTTTAACCTTGTTCACTAAGATTCTGAGATTAGTTCTTTTTTTATGATTATGATTTATTTTTTATTTTAATCATAATGTCGTTACTCAGAAGCAGACAACCCAACAGGGAAAATTTAACTTGATGTTTGAAGTTTGAAGAAAAATTGAAATTATAATGGAAGATATTAGGAAACTCTGATGATAACTTCAGAATCACGGAATAATTGATTAAGGACCTGCTCAGAGTCACCTAGAGCCAGCTGCCCAGGACCATGTCCATATGGTTTTTGAATATCTTTAGGAATGGAGACTTCACAACTTCCCTCGGCAACCTATGCCAGTGCTCACTCACTCTCACAGTGAAGTAGTGCTTCCTGATGTTCAGAGGGAACCTCCTATGTTTCAGCTTATGCCCATTACCGTTACCGGACACCACTGCAAAGAGCCCAGCTTGACTTCTCTTTGCACTCTCCCTTTCAGGTTTTTACAAACATTCATAAGACCCCTCCCTGAGCCTTTGCTTCTTCAGGCTAAACAGTCCCAGCTCACTCAGCCTTTCCTCATGGGAGAGATGCCCTTAATCTTCTTTGTGACCTTTCATTAGACTCTCTCCACTATGTCCAGGCCTCTCTTGTACTGAGGAGCCCAGAACTGGATGCAGCACTCCTGGTGTGGCCTCACTGGTGCTGAATAAAGAATCCTAGAACACATCCTATCCACATAAACGATTCTAGAGCTATGATGTAAAAATGTGCAACAGTATTCTCACTGTTGTGTTCCTTCTCTTTGAGAAAAGCAGGGTTTTAGACATGATCATAAAATATGGACTCTCATGTTAGCTAAACAAAGTACGATCAAATTCTTAACAGATACAAGCAATAAAGTGAAATTTCTATATTAAATTTGTTAATGATTCACAGAAGAGCTTCTCATTAAAGCTTTGCTACTTAGTTATTAAGTATGTGAAAACTAATACCATTACCATACATTTTTAAAATTTGTATTGCCAGTAATGAAAACTTCATATTACCTTAGTCAGTATGTTTGTTAAAAGTTTAGACAGCTGTATTTACTATTTTATAAGAGAAAATAATGTCTGTTCAGGAGGTGATTTATTTTATCTTTCTATAACTATGCTTCTTTTATAAATATAATTTGAGAAGTAAAAATGTTTCAAACTCATTAAAAAGTAAGTTTCCCTCCGTTCTCTTTCTCTCATTGCTTTTTATACTGTATAATCAAAAGCCTGTGCTCAGTGTAAGACATATGGACTGGTCAAAGCTGAAACATGTCTGTTATTAGGAGAAGAGCGGAGTATATTTAATTAGGTGCACTTGTATTGAGACAGAAGGGGAATTATGTTACTGGGTCAGATAGTTCCCAAATGTTTGACTACAGCTATAAAACACTACATTTTTTTTTTTGTGTTGGCAATGGACTAATTAAAATATGGCCAGTAAAAACCTATGAGCTAGAAAAGAAATTCTAGAAATATCATCTTGTTAGTACACATATATATTTACTGTGTAGGTTCTGCTTCAGGGTTTTACTGCTATCAATACTGCTGACAAAAAGCTGTAAAACCACAAGCTGTGCTCTATTTTGCCTTGTGCATCATCAACAAAATTGACAGTTAACACTGATTTTAAACTCTGTATTGCTCATGGGTAAAAATCTATATCAACAAATATTCAATTGCAAGACAGCCTGCAGTCCTGTGCTGAAAGCAAAAGGGATGGGAAGAAAACAAAAAAGGCAATCAGGGAATGGAAACCACTGTTGGATAATGTCTTCAAAACAGAATTAAGCTTTTGCTGCTGTGGCTTTTTGGAAAATCTTCGCTGCCTTATAGCTTACAGTTCTGTCTTCCTATAAGCCAGACTGATTAGTTGGGGAAACAATCACCCTGCTTTTCCCTTAATAATTTTTCTTTTCTTAGCTTGCTGGTCCACCATAAAGCACTGATACAGCTCAAAGCAGAGCTCAAAGCAGAGCAATATGGCATTAAGTTTACATACTGATTTCCCTAAAAGACAGTTGTTAGTTCATGTACTTTCTTTTGCAACTATTTCAAAATGTCTGTCAGAAGTAGGCAGCTTGTATTCTCTCACAGACAATTTCATGGATAAATGGCAGAAGGTGTGAACCAAACTGAGCTCATGTATAGCAAATGTTAATGTCATTTGTTTATTGTTCTTTAGCTTTATTTCTTGATCAGACTCCGGTGAGGCCACACCTGCAGTGCTGTGTCCGGTTCTGGACCCTCCAGTACAAAAGAGGCATACTGGAGCAAGTCCCGTGAAGGGCCATAAAGATTATGAGGGTACTAGAGCATCTCTCATATGAGGAAAGGCTGAGAGAGGTAGGACTGTTCAGCCTGGAGAAGTGAAGGTTCAAGGGGCACATGGATAAGAAACCTACGCATATAAATACCTGATGGGATCATTAAAGACAAGGGAGCCAGACTCTTCTCAGTGATATCTAGGACAAATCAAAACCCGTGTGCCCATCTGAATGTACAAAAATACTTTTTTATGTTGGTTCAACACTGGAGCAGGTTGCCTAGAGAGGTTGTGGAGTCTCTGGCTTTGGCGATATTCAAAACCTGACTGAACACAAGCCTTTTCAATCTGCTGCAGCTGACCCTGCTTGAACACAGGGAATTGGACAAGATGATCTCTGGATGTGCCCTCAAACTTCAGCTGCTCCGTGATTGTGTTGCTCAGCAGTCTGATTTTCCAGACATCCTGTGACTACACATCAAAAGTTCTTATCTCAGAGGTGTCTTGATGCTGAAGCACTCAAAAGCCTCCAAGTACAAACCACTGGATGGAAAAAAAAAATTTAAAAGGAAAAGCTATGCAGAAAACTGCATCATGGAATCATAGAATATCTGAGTCGGAATGGACCCACAAGGATCACTGAGTCCAACTCCTGACTCCACACAAGACAACATAAAAGTTAAACCATATATCTAAGAGCATTGTCCAAATGGTTCTTGAACACCGACAAGCTAGAGGTCATGACCTTGGGGATCTCGTTCCAGTGATTGACCACCCTTTCAGTGAAGAACTCTTTCCTAATATCCAATCTCAACTTCTCCTGATACAGCTTTAGCCCATCCCCTTGTGCCTGGTCACTGGACACCAGAGAGAAGACATCAGCACCTCCCTCTCTGTTCCCTGTCATAAGGAAGTATAGGCAGCAATGAGGTCACCCCTCAGTCTCCTCTTCTCTAATCTGAACAAACCCCATATCCTCAGCTGATCCGCATAACTCATGCTTTCTAGTCCTTTCACCATCTGTGTTGCCCTCCTTTGGACACATTCTAATATTTTCGTGTCCTTATATTGTGGAGCCCAACACTGTGCCTAGAACTTGAGCGGAGCAGCGCCAAGGCTGAAGTATAGTGGGACAGTCACTTCCTTCAGGTGGCTAACTATGCTGTACTTAATGCACCCCAGGAGACAGTTGGCTCTTTCAGCTGCCAGGGCACATTGTTGGCTCACATTGAGCTTACCATCAACCAAAACCCCCAGATCCCTTTCTGCATGGCTGCAATCCAGCCTCTTGTCCCCCAGTCTATACATACATCCAGGCATGCAGGGTTACACTGTCCTATGTACAGAATCCAACATTTGTTTTTGTTGCACTTCATATGGTTGGTGATTACCCAGCACTCTCATCTATCAAAATCTCTCTGTAAGGCCTCTCTACTCTCAAGGGAATCTATGGTTCCTCCTAATTTAGTATCTTCAAGCAAACTTACTTAGTGTGACCTAACTCCTGTGTCCGGGTCATTAACGAAAACACTGAACAGAACTGGCTCTCAAATCGAGCTCTGGAGAATGCCACTAGTTACTGTCTGCCAGACAGATGTTACCCCAACTATTACAACTCTTTGAGCCCAACCCTTCAGCCAGTTGTTCACTTTTATTTTGTGCATGTTTAGCTATATGCTGGACATTTTTCCAGAGGGATACTGTAAGAGACAGTAACAAAAACTTTGCTAAAATCCCAAAACCCCATGTCCACCGCCATCCCTTCATTCACTAGGCAGGTAACCTTGTCATAAAAGGACATCAAGTTAGTAAGACATGACTTTTCCTTTATGAACCCATGTTGGCTTTGACCAATGACTGCATTGTTTAACAAGTGTTTTTTTAATAAATCTCAGAATAATCTTCATAACTTTACGAAGCACCAAAGTGAGATTGTCAGGTCTATAATTAGTAGGGTGTTCTTTCCTGCCCTTCTTCAAACTTAGAATTACATTTTCCAGCTTCCAGTCGACCAGTTCTAGACTCCCAAGATTGTTAATAAAATAACAAGGTAGGTCTCACAATAACATCAGTTAACTTTTTCACTGCTCCAGGATTGATCCCATCAGGCCCCATAGACTTATGAGCATTCAGTTGCAGCAGAAAATACTGTACCAATTCAAAGTCATCTGGGAGCTTATCACTCTCCCAGTCATGGTCTTCCAACCCAGTGCTCTGGGAGTTCCACAGCCCATCATTAGTGTTAAAGACAGAAGTGAAGAAGGCATTAAATGTCTCTGCTTTATCTTCATCCATATTTGTGAAGTGATCAACCCCCTCAAATAATAAACCAATATTTCTTTAACCTTCCTTTTACTGTCAACATACTTAAACCCTCCCTTTTTTGTTTTTCAACACCATACTGGCCAACTTCAACTCCAGATAAGCTTCGGCTGTACGAATTCTCTCTCTAGAGTGCTGAACAGCAACTCTCCAGTCCTCCTCTGTAGCCTGACCTTGCTTCCACAGTCCACCCACTTTCTTTTTTCAAGTTCCAGAGGAGATGCCTGTTCAGCCAAGCCAGTCTTTTGCCCCTGTTGCTTGACTTCTGACATATTTGAATCACCTACTCCTGTGCTCTTAAAAGATGGCTCTTAAAAAGTGACCAGCATTTGTGGACCCCATTTACACTCAAAAACTAGATTCCCAGGGAACCTTACCAACGAGTTCCTTGAGCAGTCTGAAGTCTGCTCTCCCAAAATCCAGGGTAGTAGCTTTATAGCTGTAATTTATTTTTTTAGTCTTGCTAAAACAGTCCCTATTGAAGTCTAAAGTGATTCAATCCATTGATTTTAAAATACTGGAACAAGTTCAGGATGAACAAACTTTGTCAGTGTAATATAGATATATACTTTCATCCTAGGACACTGAGACATCAGTATGCTTTTTCTTTCATGTTTTCATAAACACTACCTTGCTTGTCTCTACCACAGGTGTTCACACATTAAGCCAAGAGAGGATTGATGAAGTATTTCATAAATACATCTGTGAAATTAATGGTTTTTCTCATACTAGTCATTTGTTGACTTCTCAGCATGTCTTCCATAGGTCCCAAAAGCATACCTGTGTTTTATTAATTTTCCAGTGGCAATCAGCAGTGTACATTTTCTAAAGCTAGGAATTAATTTTTTCTTAATTCTATATAGTCATAGGGAAAGTACAGATAATTGCATTGTTTTCCTTCTGTTTACATTGCACATTAGAAAAGATCTATCTGTAGACTAACTTGAAAAGACTGCAGAAATGGTAGGAGCACAAAAAAGCTAGGGGTATGCTTCAGAAACTGACATATACAGCTCTGGCAATGCTTCCACTTAAGATCTTCTAATTTGAAAAAGATAACAAAAACAGCATTTCTCTAGTTCAAAGTTAAGTTTTAGACACCAAAAGGATAACTAGAATAAAGATAGCAGTTGTGAACAAAAGAAGAGGAATACCATGTTAAAAAAAAAAAATGTGTTTTTTTGCTGTATATATGTCAACCTGGCTGATGAGTAGCATTTTGAATTGCTGCTGGAATCAGCAATTAATGTCCGTGACAGCTGGTGAGAGGAAATTAAACAATGATCAATCCTTTATTTTGTTAATATATTAAACACTGCTACTGAACAAAGTATATTGTCTTCCCAAGTAGAAAGGAAAGTCTTCAGCTGGGATACAGAAGATATAAATACACTATTATTAAAAACATACATTTGATAACTTTTTAAATATTTCTGGCAAATTATGCCCCCCCAAAAAAGGCAGGTGAGAGGGGACAACCTAAGTTATTTACTTAGTAGTAAGTGGCTTTTTAAAACTGTGAAAAGAACTCTCAGCCCTGTACAATTCTTAGCTATCCATGATGGGTTTATCCTTTGCTGGGAGCCAACCCCACACAAACCACTCTCACTCTCCCCCCTCTCAGGGGTGGGGGAGAGAATTAAAGGGATAAAGGAAAAAAAAAAAAGACTTGTGGGCTAAGATAAGAACAACTTAATAACTAAACAACAATAATATTGAAAATATTACAGTAGTATATACTATACATATATATATGTAGATAGTGTATACAGATATACAAATAAGTGATACACAGTGATACTCTCACCACCCAATGACAAAAGCTCAGCCTGTTCCCAGCTAATGACCCCGGAGCACGAAGAGTCCCGAAACTGCACTCCAGGACAGAGATAAGAGCCCAAGTGTCCCAAACCAAGAGTTGACCAAGGAAGGGAGAAGGCCCTGGGAGAGTGACCAGCCCCAGAGAGCCAACCTGGAAAGAAAGCTGACCTAGAGCAAGAAGGGAACCGGAACAAACAGGGGTCCAGAACAAAAAGGGATGAGCTTCTGAAGGGCCATCAGCTATGTACTGGGCATGACGTGCATATTATGGAATAGACTATTGTCCACTTTGGGTCTCAATCCCAAACCTGAAATCAAATTCTAGGCTAGCAATTGGGGTTGTGCTCCCCCCCAGCTTCTCCTGTCTAGCACGACAGAGAAGCTGAAAACTTAACTTTGAATGACCTGGCACAAATCTGACTGTTATCAACTTTCTTCTTAGCCCAAAACCAAAACACAGCCTCTTACTACCTGTTATGAAGAAAGCTAACTTTCAGTTGAAACCAGAGGAAACCCTATCATAGATTAAAAAGTTAGGCTGTCAAATAATAATTAAAAAAAAATACAGTAAGTCGTTAAAAGTTTCTCATTGTCATAGTCATGTTTTATTCAACTATGGCTTCCAATCTACCATCAACACAGCATAAACCCATGAAATGGAAAAAAAATAGAAATTATTCAGAGTTACTATGAACAAGGGCCCTTTCTGAAGTAACTATTTCAATTTTTTCATGTAAATTCAAGAACTATGTTAATTTTAAGTTAATTTTGAGGTCAACAGAACGAGTAAAGAGCATGTAAACTAATCTTGAACAGTTAACCAAAATAAAAGGTTGATTTAAATTTGTTCTGTCTACATATTTTATTATTCAAGTTTCAACAACATTTGGACAATCTATGTTTTGTTTGTATATTGCTGTCAGTACGGAGGCAAGATTAACAGGCACAAGTGTATTTCACTTACTGCAGAAGTTGCAATACAGAACCGATATGGCTACCATATAGCACAAAACCCTGCAATGTAATTGGAGAATAGTACGTTTTGATCTAGGAAACTTATGCCACAAGAAATTTACAGATGTTCCATGTTATAATTATTATTTGTACAGGTTTTTATACAATAAATTGAGGCTAACAGTGAAAGCTACAATCTGAATGTTACCACTGATTGTGAAAAAACCACATGGTGTCAAGTTAAGAGGAAGATGTCCCATGTCTCTTCAATAGATTGTGAATCAAAGCTTAATCAAGTTAGGTACATCACTGCCAACTACATTATTACTAGATGACACAGGTGTTAAAGACTGTTATTTGTCTGTATTTGTCAGAGCACACACAAAGGGTCAGTAAACTAGAAGAGACCTGTTTCCTCTAATGTACTTAGCAGATCTCTCTATTCTAATGAACTTGAGGGTCTGAGTCTTCAATTTTCTGGGTTTTGGTCACTGTGTCTAAAATTTGAGAAATATTTGACCCATTAAAAATTGTTGAGCACTAATTGTGAAACATATCGCTGGTTTACTTGAAAACAAAAATCTTCCTTGTCTTCAATCAAGAAGAAATAGACATATTTTTTAGTAGATGTGGATTGGACAAGATATCTTCATTAAAATGATAATAAAAGTCTCTTCTTAAAGGATCATTTCACTATTTCTTATTACATACAGTGTAATGCTGCAAAGACTACAGAAATTGACACTAAAGTCAGGAGGGCTTCAAAAGTTATGTAGAGTTTTCTATGATGCTAATAAGTGCAGCATAAGCCACTATTTCTGAATCCCACTTTCTTCTCCTCTTACCCTTGGGTTCAGACACTTCTTTTTCCGGTACTTCTCAGAGCTCATAATGAAAAACATCCACACAGCTAAATGTGGAAAAAAAAAAAGTTTTTTAAAACTTTAAAAGACATCCTAGATATTGTCGTTACACTTTCTGAAGGAAACCAGCCTCCTACCACGCTTTTGCCTAATTGTTCTTATTTCTATAGATTTCTGTAAATCTATTTCTATAGATTTACTGTGTTTTGCAAATTGAGACTCCCACAACACCTGCAACATCGAATCCCCACATACAACAAAAAAAAAAGTTTTTTAAAACTTTAAAAGACATCCTAGATATTGTCGTTACACTTTCTGAAGGAAACCAGCCTCCTACCACGCTTTTGCCTAATTGTTCTTATTTCTATAGATTTCTGTAAATCTATTTCTATAGATTTACTGTGTTTTGCAAATTGAGACTCCCACAACACCTGCAACATCGAATCCCCACATACAACATGTCGTGGTTTATAAAGCCACAGGGACAGTTTTTGCTAAATATCTGGTGGGCTGAGGCAGGGACAGGGAGGGTTTCACTCACCAATTAGGGTCACGGGCAAGAAGCCAACATGACTTGGGAAGAACAAGAAAAAACAATTGAATTTATTAACTATTTACATCAAGAAGCAAGCTACTGAGAGAGAGAAAACCACATCTTAGAAAGGCACTTCTCCCCCACCCCTCCCTTCTTCCCAAAGCCCAAACGCTTTGTTCTATACCTTCTTCCCCCCGCAGCGGCACAGTCTCCCCCAGCGGCACAGAGGGGCGGGGAATGGGGGGGGCAGTCAGTCCGCCGCTCCTACCTCCTCAGGGGAGGGCTCCTCACAGTCTTTCCTGGCTGCAACGTGGGGTCCCTTCTCACGGGAGAGTCCTTCTCAAGAACTACTCCGGCTTGAGTCCTTTTCCAAAATGGGGCTACAGTCCCCTGACAACTGCCCGCCTCCGGCAGGGGCTTGTCCATTGTTCCAGCGTGGGGTCCTCCACGGCTGCATCTTCTCTTGGGCTACACCAAGGGACAAACTATGTGTCACCATGAAATCCCCACCACGCTGCAGGGGAAATGTTGAGAGCGTTCCCTTCCATATCTCCAACCAAGTGTTTGCATGGCTGTCTTACTCAAAATCTTGCTCCTCTCTTTG
>NW_010103910.1:0-9198 GCF_000699245.1 Pterocles gutturalis | reverse complement strand
CCGGCCCCGGGGGGGAGCCATGGCGAAGGCTTGGGCTACGGCAGGTCGGTTTGCAGAAGCCGAGCAGGCGGCTGGACGGCTGGACCGGCCCGCCCGAGCCGGGCCCTGCCCAGGCCCACACCAACCCCATTGTTCTGTGCCCCCTCTTAAATATGTGATTCGCAGAGGCACCGATTGGCTCAGCCCTTGCCTGAAGGTGGGGAAACTTCCAGCAGTTTCTCACAGGGGCTAGATCAGTGGTACTCCTTCCCAAACTCCCCCTCCCGGTTACTAAACACTTGGAGCCAGAGGTGAGGGTGAACCCTTAGCAGTCACTTACAGGAGCCACCACTGCAGCCCCTCCCTTGCTGCCAGCAGAGCTGGAGTCCAGGGAAACCTTTTGCAGCTACTTACAGGAGCCATTACTGTGGCCCCTCCCTGCTACCAGACAAACCCACCACACAAAACCATAACACAACAGTACTTCGACTCTGCTGATTTGAGTCAGTTTCTAGTTTTAACACGTGAAGAAAATTCAAAATATGAAGGCTCTAAAACCTTGCACAGTTGCTGGTCGGTTGAGGTGATCTTTGACAAGCCACTGCAGAGTCTATGCCTTAATTTTCCCATTTGAAGGAGGGAAATAATCTTGCTTGCACCACAAGTGTGTCACAGAATGCTTTTTCCGTGTGAAACCAATAAACTACCTAGATGGTGTTCATTTTAGCATGTCCTAAGAGGAATTAATTAATATGTTCTGGCAGACACTAGCTGAGTTAACTATTAGGAAATTCTTAGAAGAGATGTATTTAGTTAGAAAGGGATTTAATAATGGGCAAATTGTTATGACTTTGTATGATGTAAAACAGTGTGAATATTTCACTTTCCATGGTACAGTGCAAGAAAGTGTTTTAAGCTCATCTATAAGTGCTCTAGGTCAAATACTCCAATTAGGATATTTGAGGAACATAACAATATCCAATGAACAAATATCAACACTGACAGCATCTCTTAAGTGATTGTATCTGGAGCAATACCAAAATGGTAGAAAAAAAATAATCTCTTTATGATAACACTGGTTATAGAATCAGTCACTAAGAACAAGGAAAAGGGCAGATATAGAGTGTCTGTCTTTCAAAAGACGGGAGGGGAGAAGAATGGCAAGCAGTTACTCTTAGTCTGTAACAAGACAGAGAATGGGAACCAAATATCAAATATTAATTTCAAAGTATAAAGGCAATATAAGGAAGATTTAAAAACAAAACAAAACAAAATAAAAAGAACAAGAAACTTGTCAAAATCTGATCTCCTCCTTTCATAGCGTAGCTAGAGTAGTATTATAAGACAACAACCAGAAGAAGTGAAAATGCTATATGAAGCTTTTTACACTCCATCCTTCCACAGAAGCATTAAAAACAACCCCCTATTCACATTCAGTCACTAAAAAATAGATGTATAATTGGCTAAAATATTTCTGCAGAAGTAGGTGGTGTAATTTATGTTCCCAGAGGACCTTCAGTTCAATCCTTTGAAATGTTTTTGTTAGCAGTCTGAATGATGAACTAAAGGCAGCACTTAGACCACCCATGGTTGATAAGCAAATAGGTAGAGTTGAAAACACTCTTCAGAACAGGATAAAAATAATTTTGATAGAGTGGAGAAAGGTCTGAGATCAACAAGATAATATCCAGCAAAAAGTGCAAAGTATTACACTTTAGAAGTGAACAAATACAAAATTAGGGATATCTAGCAGATACTGAAGGAAATGGATGCCATAGTCTAAAGCAGACTGCAGGCTTGATAAGACTCAACAACTGGATGTTCTACAAATGAGACAAATATTCTTCCAGGTTGTACTAATAAGAATGTCAGATGGAAAATACAGGCTATAATAGTTCTTCTAACTGTGATTGTAGTTCAAGAAAGATATAATAAACTTGGGTTTCAGGAGAAGGAAGACAGAATTTTAAAACCATCTCAAAAGGAATATTGTTTGGGCAAGGGGCTTTATCTAGAACAAAAAAGAGTCGGATAGAAGGGTAATAGTATGATATGTTAAAAGGGTTGTTGTAAAAGTACCAGTGATACATTATTTTCCGAGTCCACCAAGGTCAAGACAAATAGTAATCAGTAGTCTTCATTAAGATAAAACTTACACTCAAGACTGAGAAAAGCTTTCTAACAATGAGAATGGGAAATATTGCAGCAGCATATCTGAGGAGATGTAATCTGTACTAGACTACAAAGGCTAGGGATAGCCAGGGTTTAATATAGAGTCTCAAACTTTAGAAAAAGGATAAAGTTGAAAGTTGCTGAGCTATATTTCCAGTCCTGCTTTATTAAATACTTCCCTATTACTATATACAGCATTGAAAGAAAGAAGGTTACTTCACTTATATGATTTCCTAGAATCAAAATATAAACTCTTATGTTAAATATGCATAAGATTGTGAATCAATAATATAATATTTAGGCATACACTGAGTTATACAACACACACACATGCAGAAACAGATGTTTAAGCAGAAAGTTATATAGGAACTGCTGTATTTTTCAGCAAGATATCATTTTATACAGTTTGATACAGTACCCAGTTGGAGCAATATTGTCATTATCAAACAGATTATAATGATTTTTTGTGTAGATTTAAATCTATGCTTCCTTTTCCCCAGTTATTAAATACTGAATTTTGTTACTCAACGCATTTTCTTAAGGATCCAGTATTAAGTAGTTCATTAATACTTTGGAAATTATTTAATGATCATTGTAATTTGTTTTTATGTGTAATAGGGCACAGAGATAAAAAATTCATTATAACATATCATACTGAAAAACTGGATTTAAAATTGAGACAAACATTAAGCAAATAAGTGACCAAAATTAAAACAAAATGAGCAATTATGGATTTAGTAAAATTTTTTCAAAAAGGAGAAAGAGAAGGGAAAAAAGAAAGAGGTAATAAATAGAAACACTGTGCTTTGATGGATGGTAAAAACAGATTAATTCTTAAGTTGTCAAGGCTCTTGCAGAAACAACATTATTTGTTCTACCTTTTAATATTAATGTCAGGCTGTAATATCTATAACTAAGATTTTTAGAAACAAGTTAATTTGCAATCAGCATTGACTGTGCTTATAACTAGTGACTGCTATAACATGCCAAAGGTGTAATTTGATACTAGGAATGTTAATTATTGCTAGTACTGAGAGGAGGAGGGTGAAACCCTAGGTGTATGTGCAATTAAAAACAACCTTGCAGATTACTATAGAGTGTGTCATGTAAAACAAGTTCTCTAAATTCCACAGAATAGCTGTGTACCTGCCTATTCTTCTCTAGCATTTCTCTTTTATAGGAAAAAGTATTAGAAGACAGAGCAAATGCTTTAAGAGTCCGAGGCAGTTTCTCCTATTCGTAGACTGCAGAAAGCCAATGGTTGGTCTTTAGTATCCACACATCCCTAGAAGCCATAATGGAAGCCTGTCCCAGGTCTACAGGAAATATAACTATGAACCTTTTTCTATAACTCTTCTTTCACACAAACTTTGCTGTTGGGTAGAACCTCTCGAAAAGGAAACATCCCAGCAGAAGGAAACGTCAATACTTTTTGGAACAGTACTTCCATGAGTTCCCAGAAGTAGCAATATTGAAAGGAAGAGTGGATTATCCACGTATGCATTTACTGCAATTTTTTTTTTTTTTTTGAAATATAGATTCTAGTGAACAGCTTAATTGAAAATGCTGTACTTTGGGCATAACTTAAAGTACACATATGAACAAAAAGACATCTGGAAAACTGGGGATGGAAGAATACTTGATCTACCCATAAACTTCCATGAAAGTGAGAAAAGTCTTTATAGAAAAATAGAATAATCTAGTTATGCTGCCTGATACATAAATAATTCACACTGTATATTTAAATTTATTGCAAGAGAACCTCATCTTTTAAAAAGACAAATGGTCCTTTGAGTTTTTACAGAATATTAAAATGAAGCTTGTCATGATGGTGAGGATAGTTTATTTGATTCAAAGCCTCAAGTTCTAACAGATTTTTAAGACAATGCAGAGCAATATATTGTAATGCTTTTCATACTTTTTTTCTAAGACTTATACTGTATACAAACTCACCTGCATCAGGATATTTAGTCAGGTAAACAAGCTAAAGTTTATATATTAAATAAAGTAAGCATTATTTAGTACTGGTGAGTCACAAAGCAGATGGGAACTTTTGATATTTTTATAGGAAAGCACTAAAGAAAAAGGCTTAAATGACCTAAGCAAAGTAATTCAGTGCTCACAGTTTCAACTCCTTTAAAATGTTACAATTTTCACTATGTTAAAATTATTGTATGAGTTATGGTCATGTCAACAAGAGAAAAATATTTTTTAAAAGGATAAAATGTTAAAATAGAACACCTTTCACTCTGAGAGACTGAAGAGAACAAGAGGTAAGTGATGTTCACTCTCAGTAAGGATGTAATGCAAAAGTTACAGGAAACCTCATAGCATTAGAAGAAATGTAAGTTGTCTAAAATGCTGCAGATTTCCACAAAAGAATTTTGCAGTAGTTTTAGTATAGAAACTTTAAGTATGGTATGGTTCTGAATCCATTTTATTCTGTCAGCACTTCTGAAAAGAACACGTTTATTGTACATTCCATACACCTGTATCACGCTTCACATGTGATGATTCCTATTTATAAAAGAGCTTGATTTAATTGGTAAAATAAAGCTTTACATTCACCTAGATTCAGTTTTCTTCTGTTTGATCTAGAATAGTACAAAGCAACAAAGCTGACAGTTGTTCATCTGCAATATGTTAGAAATTCTTCAGAAAAAATATTCTCTCTGAGAATACAAAAGATTCACAAGAGAGGAAAACAAAGGCATCAGTGGTTTGCATAGAATTTTAGACTTTTTTTAAAAAATATGGATATATATACATAGGAGTTTGGGGTCTTTTATTTAGATCTTCTGTGTTTAAAAAAACCCAAACATTTGGTACTTCAATATATGACTACCACTATTTATTGAAATTTATTCAAATTAATTTAATAATTAATATTCAATATTATTGATTGCAAACTTTATTAGTGTTTTGGAGTAAAAAGGTCTTTAGGAAATGATATATGTATCTTATGAAATTACCACGGTAAGACAGTAATACACTATTGCAGTATAAAGATGAATAAAGACAACTTAAGCAGAATAGAATTGGTGTCATTCAAAAGAACATACTGAAATATCTAAGACTCAAGCAGAAGAAGTAAGAGAAAGTCTACCATGATTAAAATTTCAGATGACTATTGAGATTTATTCTTCTGATAAGGAACATGGCATCTCTTTTGTAGGAAAAGAAAGCAAACTTTGTTTAAATGCTTTAATATATTCCTTTACATGTAACAGAGATATTAAGAACATACTAAGTGAACCCTGTTGCATTGTGCAGTGATTACCAAGTAATTTTCCTTTTCCCTTGATTCTATTGTATACCCCACATTTTCCCTTTTCCCTAAACAATTGTATGCATTAAAGTTATAAGCCAGTATGCAATTCTTTGGTGCCGTCTCACCTAATATGCCCCAAGGGAATATATACATAGAACCTCTGTGAACCCCACTCGTCCCACCCAGGGTGATTCTATGAGCTGGGTCGCGACAATTTGCCACTATGGTCATTGGCACTTTAGAGCTGATCTGACAAGGAAATTCCCGTTCTGAGTGCAAAAAAAAAAAAAAATGTGCCCAAATGTTTGGTTATAAAATGGTCATTAAAGATAAGCATTGAGCAATAACTTTTTTGTTAAATCTAAGATGGTCAGGGTAAAATACCTATGTAAATTTCAGAGGAATATTTCAGTGTTAGATTTATAAAATTGATTAACAAATACAGCCAGTAAACATTAAAATTCTTATTAAAAAATCTGAGCAAAAGAACCCACGTAGACTATTACGATAATTAGAAAATGTATGTTTATTACCATTAAACTTTTTTTTCTTTGGGTTAGTATAATCTACATAGGAAATTTTCCTAACAACATTTATTCACTACTAGAGTATGGCATCAAAAATTGCAGCTTTCTTTATCTTTTTTTTTCTTTATCTTTTATTCTTTTTTTCCACAGAAAACTTGATATTACTTCAGACAGCTTCTGCTTTATCCATAGAAAGCTGCACACATTTAATGTAGTACAACAAATGTAAATTTATAAGGATTTTTGCCCTCTTTTGAAATCAACCGTATTTGTGTTATTTTGTATTCAAATAAATACAAAAATTGTGGGGTTTTTAATATAATGCAAAGGAAGAGGAATTAGTTTAATGTGAGAGTATTTACATTTATTTTAGTCATCTTAACTGATAATTTTTGAATCTTTTTACAGAAACTTCCTTATGGCTCCCCCAATGGTATGTCTGTCTGCGCAGAAAACAGAAAGGGAAAGAAAAATCTTCAAAACATAGGGACTAAATCTTCAAAAGATGGGGACTAAAAGCCATTTTGGAATTATAAAATCCAAATCACCATATTGACCTAGCATGTTTTTCTTAAGATAGCGTGTAAGGAGAAAATACTTCAGCAGTTGTGACCAAACAAAATACCATCAATTTTATTATTTGAGGAAAACAGAAAAAAAACCCTACTATTTTAACACATCGTAGTGGTTCAGAAAGAAAGATTTGAAAACAGCTTTTTGACTTGAGGACAAATTTGAAAATAAGTGATTTAATGAGTTTCACTGTTACTTTATGAAAACTTTGGAAACAAAACTTCTCTCATTTGGAAACCTTCTTAGTATTTAGGATTCTCTCTTAACATTTCCCTAGAGGTCTTTAAATCTTTTGAAAAATATCATCTCCCACATGCAATCCGATTTCAAAGCAAAGCATTATAAAGCATACGTTATGTTTTAAAAGTTAAACAGATAGGCAGCCCATTGGGACACTGGTAGTCATTATCTTCTGTAAACCTAGAGCAGCTGCAGATGCACTGTCAGTCACGGCTGACTAATAAATGTACTGTAACTGGTCCTAATGCACTGCCAGGGGATGAAAGCATGCACTAGAAAAGCCCCGTGTCTGAGTGCGTCCGCCTTCCCTGGCATCACTATAATAATAGTAGTGTGACATTGACCCCTAACAAGATCAAGTCAAAAAAGATAAGCAAAAGAAAATAAATTCTCACTTAAAACACATGAATTCATTTAAAAAAACGAAGCTTCACTTCCATGTCTCCACAAGTTAATGCCATGGGAGCTTAAGGATCTGAAAGGTTGTTATAAATAAATAAATAAATGATTTAAAAAGGAAACAAAAATGGTTAAGGGAATTAAAACCTTACATGCATCATGGAGACTTCTTAGGGAAGCTGTATTAGAAGCACAGAACAAATCTATATTACTCATAGAAGTCCAGAGAACAGAAGCAAAAATGGTTAAAAGGCAGGGTCAAGGGGAGTTACCTGAAAGCAGTCTTCAGAAAACTGGGATCATGTCCAAATGAAGAAAATAGAAAAAAAGTAATATATTGAAAGTGGAAAATCCTCCATAAAGTTGGGTGAAAAAAGAGTTTGAGGTACCACTAGCAAAATACATAAAAATTAACAATTTTTTCTTCAAACACATCAGGAGCAAGAAGTCTGAGAGACTTCAAATCCAACAGATTAGCAGGGTATAAAAGGATGATTCAGGAAAAATAAAGTCATAGAAGAAAGCTGAATAGATGCTTTGTGGATGTGTTCACTGTGGAAGAACAGATAAAGTGTTGGGTTTTTTTGTTTTGTTTTGTTTTGTTTTTAATCAGAGAGGGATTTCAGAAGATACGTTTCAACCTGAAACTTCCCTAGGAGAAGTTACAGACAAAATAAAGAGTAATGAGAGGCCAAGAGGAGATAATTTTCATTCAAGGCCTTAGAGATCTGATGAAGAAATGGATGAACGAGATGTGATGTGTAATCTCTCTCTCAAAACCTATGAGGTACCTGAGAAGTGGAAGGGAAGTGCAGGAAATTATTTCGCCACAAATGCTTGAAGGCTGGCAGGGTACTCAAAAGAGGTACTACTCATGTTTTCCCTGTTATTATAACCTTCCTTAGGCACCTGCTTTTGACAATAGAACCTGATAGGAAGGACATTTGATTCCATTTCAGTACTGCTTCTCTTCTGTTCTTGGATTATGATGGGAATGAGAGTTTAAGTATTACCAAAACTTATGAAAAGCCCCTAAATACCATGCTAAGCAAACCATTACACTAGCCACAACAGTAAAAAAAAAAAAAAAAAAAAAAAAAAAAAAGTAGTTTCAGCATTGTACCTAATAGCAACTGTAGTTCAAATATGGGGTTTTGTTAAGCAGTTTGCTTTAATCTGAGCAAACATCAGGAGTTTCTGAGGTCTGGGGCAATAAACTTCCTGCCTTGTCTAAGCTGTGTACAGAGTTCACGTGTAATAATGATGCTTTCTGTCAAGTTACAGACCTTACATGTAAACTAACCCTCCAAAATATGCTAATACATTGTTTTAGAGAATCTCCAGCTTCTATTGGTCAAGTAAAACTACGAAGTTACCTTTAAGCCCCATGGAGGCTTAATCAATAATGTTACTTTAATGGATAATAATTTACTCCTAGAAACAACAGTGGAATACAGGACACATATCTTTTGAGGCTTGATCCTATATCTACTGAAAAGGAAGACACTCATTGACTTCAATATACTTTAAGTTGCTGTTTCATTGTCAACACCACTCTAACACTACCATAAATATCTCTTAACAGATATTACTCAATAGTAATTAAAAAGCTATGTTTTGAATGATGCAACTGAAAATGGAGGAAAACTACAGATTTCTGTCAAGAGGTGAGTGGTGAGTATTCTTCAGTTCCTGTAAGTTTGTATGAAACTCTGGATTTTGGAATCCTCGCGAGACTGGTGTGGCCACAAATGTGAACTGATTTCACTGGGGTGTCTCCATACTTCTGATTTTGCATAAAACAGAGAACTATAGACAAAGTATAGATGAAAAAAATTAGGCAATGGAAACACCTTATTACTTCCAAACCTAATTGTCCTGGGTTAAGCAGAGACAGAGTTAACTTTCTTCATAATAGCTAGCAAGAGGCTGTGTTTTGGATTTGTGCTCAGAAGAAGCTGATAAGAACTGATGTTTTGTGCTACTGCCAAGGATGGCAGACCAGGGGAGAAGCACAGCTGGTTGCTAGCCTAGGAT
>NW_010103909.1:16817-28537 GCF_000699245.1 Pterocles gutturalis | reverse complement strand
TTATTATTTTATTTCATTTTTTTTTTTTACTGCAGAAGTATTTCTGTGAAAGAAACAAGTGGTCCAGAGCATCACTTCACTGGCTCTTACCCTTTACAGGGGTAAATAAGTCATTTCTTAGGGACTGAAAAATATTGTAGTTGGTAGCAAGGTACAGTGAACCCGTCTCGCAGGGTTTATTTTTGCACAGTTTTCTGTACAGCTTTCTCTAGCAACTTTTAAAGGGAATTATCAAAAATATCTGGATTTCAAGTTTGTTGTAGCGAAAATTCCCTCTGCCTATGTGTCTGAAATTCTTGAAAGTGTGCAGACCGGACAGAAAATCCAGTTATTCACTTTATAAATGAAGCTGTATGGCTTCATTTTTAATTCAGCATAAAAATAGATAATGGTGGGAGAGTCTAATTTTTTTTTTTTTTTAAATCTGATTAATCCTACCTTATTTGAGACTGAAATTAAACAAAACATTCCTGGGGGTTTTAGTTAGAGGGGTGCTGGAGGAAAACAAATACTTAGGATTCCAATGGGTGATCTGTAGAGAAGATAAAGTTCTCAATTAAATTTAGAGAACAAGATTATTCTTTTTTTTTTTTTTTCCTGAGAATTATTTTATCCCTTTAGGAAATATTTATTCTCTGTGTTTAGCTTATCACATTATGTAAGATGATTAGCTGAAATGGGAGTTTGTTTCCTGCAGAGTTAAGAGCCAGAATCCTGAATGACAATATCTAGGAATGCAAAGATAGCGTTAAAATAGATAAAAAAAATATATATAGAAACAATCCTGTAAAGACAAAAGAACTAGAATAAAATGTGATTTTTCTGCTTGTTTCAAATGGACTGCCGCACCGTCAGGAATTGAAATTTTCATATTTCTTGAGCTGTTCTCTCCCTCCCCAGCCAGCCCAAAGCAGTCGGATCCACAGCAACAGAGAGCACGCAAAGATCCGATCCAGGTGCACGCCTCTGTAATTTTTCTTTTTCTGCATCTAATTTCCAGTTTCTTGTGAATGTTGAATATTGGTGACTGCTGTCGCTGTGTCAGTCAGGCTTTCTATTTGAATACCGAAATCAGAAGGCAGCCAAGTGTCCTCCTGCTTGAAGTTGGCAGTTTTCTGACCACTTGAATCTCTAAAACTCAGATGACAGTAGGAATGAAGTGTTGGTGTTCTCTGCTAATGTCTCATTTCGTTTTCAAGACACGGCGCGCCGAGATTTGTAGAATCCTTATAAAAACCTTTGAATGCGTTGTAGCTTTGCTGGCCTTGTATTAATGAAGAAGAAAAACTTGTTTCAATCACTAAAATGAAAAAAAGCTAGGAATACCAATGTTGCATCTTATTTGCATCGAGTATTTGGAGGTTTACCATGTATGCTACAATTAAAAGAGTTCACTGTCCAACAGGTTAAAGCAATATCTTTATGGTAGGCAGGCAGGATGTCCTGTCCAGGCTTATGAAAAATTTATGCATTTATGCAAAAATAAATGCATCTGATTTTTGACCCTCTTTGTCAGTTGACTTTCCATTCTGTAGCTATTTGCCATTGCCCAAAGGAGTCCACATAGTCAAGAGGCCAAAGGAGATACTGGAGCAAATGATGCAAACTCTGGACAGCCCACTGTAATTCGGTCACTTCCAAACCCTTTCCAAACCACGGAGGCTGGAGCTGGTGCTTTCTCTGTCCCTGAAACCCTTTTCTTCATCTGTTTTAGAGTACGAGACTCTGAAGTGTAGAAGCTGTTCCTTCATTATGCAAAATGATGTGGAACTTGGGGATTGAAAGGTGCTGTCATGCAATCATCTTGTTGTGCGAGATGATTCCTCAAAGATGGGCAGAAGAATGGGGTCTCCTGGAGGTCCTTCTGATGTGCTGTCAGGACAGTTCTTTCTGCAGTAGCGGTTTGGTTCTGTGCATGGAGCAAGTCGTTTTGGAGCTCAGTATATAAGTAAATCAAATATTTTATAGCATTGGGTAGAAGGACAGCATTATACATCTTTTCTTACAAAATGATGTTGGCTGGAGTTCTGTCCAGAGTGGTTTGGATCGAATATTTTTTGAATATTGAAATACTATGTTTTGATGGTTGAGTAGAAAATTGAAATTAGAAAAATTAGTTCTGGATTCAGTCCTTCTCTCTAGTTTCCTACCTGAGATTTTTTTCGTCTTCTTGCACAGTGTCTCCTTCCTGAACATGAATGTTTAAGAGTTTATATTCATTTTGTCTTGGAGAATAGTGAGCTCTAGAAAGAATGAGCAGGAAGAGTTTGTTTACATCTTTATCGTTGAGCTTTACCAGTTAAACCATTTTTTTTTTTTTCAGTGGTTTTAGCTAAGCTTAGCCTGACACACCAGCCTGGACTCTGCTAATTTAATTTCTATTTATCCAACACATTTATTTAAACAATTCAGTTCATAAAACATCATGGGCTAATGATGAGCCTCCAATTGTCTATTGACTAATTCAGGAGACCAGTAACTGTGCATCCTGTCCATTAGCTTGTTAGTCGGGCTTTTTGGACTGTCTGTCCTGATGACACTTTAAATGGCACTTCCATTGAAATCCTTAATAGTTTTGCCTGGTGACACGGAGCAGCAGTTCCACGTACAATAGAAGTGTTCCTGTAGCAGAAGTGAAGCGACGTGCGATACTGAGCATCACATTGATTTGAAATGGTACCGTAGCTTGTTGCTTCTGCATGAAATTTTGATGGTAAACAAGCTGTAAACAATTCTGTCCCTTGATATTTCCGAGGAGAATGTCTTTCTGAATTTATTGATTCCTTTTAGTAGAATGGTGCAGAAAAATAATTACTAACAATACTTTATTAATTCCTCCATGGTGCAATTTATAGTGACTGTCTCATTCTGGAAATGTATTAAGAATTCATACGTAATCTTACATTTTTAAAAGATTTTTTTAAAGCTTTTTTTGAGGGGGAAGTTTTAGAAAATTTGAAAATTTAGAAATTAGAAAATTTAGAAAATTTCTACCAAAGAAATAAAATATCTTTGACTCTGCATATGCAGGTGGCATAGCTGTGTTGAATTCAGGGGGGCGTCAATATGGGTGAGACACAGCCCTTGATCTCATTTTCCCTTTACTTTACATGTCATGTTGTGAAACACCTACTCCAACTTAGCAGAAGTTTTTCTGCAGGCATCCTTCTGCTGGAAAGCAAACATCTCATCTAGGAAATGTCACCAATAATTGGAAGAATAAAGGGAAGGTACGGTTGCCTACAGAAGTGCTTGGCTTCAATTGGCGTTTTAGGGATCTGAAAACTTCACTGTATTTCCAAATTTGGATCAAAGATGTATTTATCATGTTACATATTGAAGACAAGAGTCCAAACCCATAATTATCTGATTCCCATAAAATTGAGTGTAGTGGATATTATGAGTGACTGGATAAAATTGGGGTGAATGTTGGGATGAAAATCATGGAGATAATTTTCCTCTTCTTTGTTGTGTTGTTGATTTAAGCTGTTGGCTCTCCAGCTACCCAAATATAATGCAGAACCAATGTTTTCCTAGCAGCACCAATTTAAAAAAAACCTAAAATCCTAAAAAATCCTGCATAGTATATGACTGCAGTGGTATTCTGCGGAAATGGGCAAGTCTTGGCTGGGTGATTGTTTTATGCACATGGTGCGGGCATGGGTTAGCATGGAAGTCACGGGTTGGGAGTTCTTGACGGGAATGACGGCGTTTCTGCTGAATAGGTTATGACATGAAGGCTAATTAAATACAGTGTGCACTATCAATTAGTGAAGAGTTAGGCAAGATCAATGGAAGGAGCGTGATCTTTTCTAGGGACACACGTGAAGGGTCACGCTCGCATGGGGAGAACTCTGCCTACTGTAATCTCGTATTAATCCCTTTGCCCTAGAGTATAAATAAATAATGGATGGCACTGAGCCACTTAGCTACTGTATGCTTTTAATTCATGCATTTTTTTTCCATACATAATACACTCCTATGTAATTGTGTTTCTAATTAAAATCCTCGAAACTGGAACTTTTCTCTTCTTACTTTATCACTGCTGGCTGCAATCCAGTGAGAGTGTGTACGTGTAATATTTTGGATAAAACAGTCTATATTGAAATTTAGAAATATATCTTTTTACCCAGGGGTTACTTTGGTTACTTTTTTTTCTACACGTGTTCACAACCATGCCATTTGTGTGTGCCCATGGCCATCTTTCTGCTTTCTTAGGTTTTGGGAGTAAAGTTGTGAAAGTGCTGTTAGTTTTTTGTTGACTCTCTTGTTGAGAAATAGTTCTTATTTACCTGTACTGAATTTCTGCTTGGAGGCAGAGAGAGGATGTATCCCTGAATCTGTCATTGTCTTGGTCTGGGGTGTCAATTTTTTTAGGTACCAACCTCTTTCCTCCTAATTCAGGTGAAGTTTTTGGACTTGGGTTTCCCCAGTCCTAGCAAAGCACCTTGACTACAGCAGTTACTCTGAGATTTTAGAGAGGCTTTCTTTCCTTTACAGCATATCTTTGACAGATTACATTTTATTTTGATTTTTTTTTCCTGAAGCAAAATGGATTTTATTTTTTTTTAAATTGAAAACTCTTTCTGAGATAATAAAATCCTTTCTTACCCAGTTTCCCCAAGGCTTCTGGCGAGTATCAATAATGGTCATATCAGCTTGCACCTGCAAAGTAACTATTACAGCCTGTATCTGAAATTAATTACAGGCACAGAAAGGTAATGCTGGTATTCTACAGAGAAAAAACGTACCTGGAAAGGCAATAGAAGCTATATGGAGGGCTATGTGAAAATCAAGCTGTGCAGCTAAAATCATATCGGCTGCAGAAGAATTCATAACATCTGTAAGGTTTCCAAGTCAATTTAGTTTTTTAGCAGTAATTCTTTCCAACATCTTTTTTTTTTTTTTTCTCCCTTAGCACCATTTCAACTCATACACAACCTCCTTCATAAATCGTTAGGCACAGCAATAGTTTCTAAAATCCGAAATGTGGAAGAGTTCAAAAATCTCAGGGAGTGAATTATAAAACTGGACAGATTTAGGTTTAACAAGAAATCTCACGGAAATAAATCTACTCCTCGCAGTCAGTGCTTTCCTGGATTTAGAATATTTCAACGCTATAAAACTTTCAGAACTCCAGAGCCTCGGGAATAAGGGATGAATTCACCGCAACAACTCTGTTGGTTTTTTTCCTGTCATGGTTCGCTGTGTTCAAAGATACAAACCCATAGTCAGTCATCTTGTCCTTTGCTGTCAAGAGGTAGGCTAAAGGTTTTTTTTGGTTTGTCTTTTTTTTTTTTTCTTTTGTGATTCAGGTTGTAACAGGGTAGACAATGCGTCACTGAAGAGCCCCAGTTTCCTGACAGTGTTCCCTCCTCTATTGGAATATTTTTACTGGCAAATGTGCCAAGTTTTCAATGAGAAAATCAAGGGGAATATCTCCATGCTGGTAATGGGGCATCCTTTGGTAATAACAGCTATTTGTGCTCATGCGCTGCCCTGTCTCTGCCCCCCCTTCATGCATTAATTGCATCAGAATTTATCAATGTGATCAAGTTTTCATCTGGTGACACTTGCATTGATGTGCTCTTCTCTTGTTTCTTCCTCCTATTTGTTCAAGATGTCTTTAATGAGTACTAAGACCTGGTTTTCAGGGGAGAAGAAAGACACTACAATTAACAATGAGGCAATTGTAGCTCTCCATATGGCTCTTCTCAAGTAGTACAGTTTGAGGTTGCCATATTGGATTTGTTCCAATGGTGAGAGGTCTGTAGGCTCGGAAAAATCCTGTTAACTTCCTTGCTGCACCTGGACCTCCTCTTCTTTAGTTGTAGATCTTTTTTCTCTTTTTAGAAGTGAGTAAAGCTCCTCCTCGCCTGTTTTACCTCTGCCCTGAATGGTGCTGCTTTGATTGCCATGTAGTTGTCCAATTTCCCATGAAAGTATTGTGATGCAGAATACTCTGCACCGAGTAGTCTTCTTTCTGCTGTCTTTGGAGATAACAAGCTAGCATTTCTGCAGGCTGAGAGCGTTAATTCCCGTATTTCTGGAACATGAATACAATTTCTAACTATTGTTAGAAAATTATAACAATTTCTAACAGGCGATGCCCCAAACAACGGGCGCTTCTTTGAAAGACGCAACCAACCAACCAAATACTCATTATTTTGGCTGTACAGTGCCTGGAAAACCACTCTGGCTGGGAGCTATGGCTGTTCTGGAAGCTGCCAGGAGCATTTGGGAAGGCATGGGCAAGCTACCCTTGCTAGTGACCAGTGTGGGAAGGGCTGAAGCTGGTGTAGATGTCATGGAAGCTGTCGGGGATGGTGTTGCTGCATCTGCCCACCCTGCACTGGTCATTGGGCTGAGGACCAGTATCATCATCCTGGTCCTTTTTGGTTACTGGAATTTACAAAAGCTTACATCCCATGACTGAGATACTTGCCTCTACCTCATGAGTGCTTATCATAAAAGTGGAAGGGGGAGTAAGTCATTACTGGGTTTGTAGTCAGGTGTCAATTCAAGAATAAAAAAACCCATCTAGGTCGTTAGGCTGTCTCCTGGAATGGGAAGAAATGGACAATTAAAGAAGAGGCAAGAGATGAGTTTCGAGTGGTCTTGCCTTGGCGTGTCCTCCCTGGTTTGGCAGTTGACGTGCAGAAGCTGACAGAGCTAAGTGCTGCTTTCAATCTGTCATGTTCAATAGCATCATTATCTCATCCCTCTGTATCCATCTCATCTCTTTCTGAACCATTTGGCTCCATCACATCCTGCAGCTTAGACTTCCGGAATTTTAATTATGCCTTGCACATACAAATTATTCAGTTTATTTAAAAAAAAAAAATCAGGGATGATTTCACTGGGACCTCTCAGTTCTTGTGTTCATGACGTGGTGAATAATCATTCCTTTTTCAACTTCCCTGGACCACGGATACTTTTAGAAGTCTCCAGTTGATCCTTCTGCACCACTGTGTCTCTTCCAAGGAGTCCCACCCTGCTGGGTGCCTCCTGGGAATGAAAACCACACCATATCTCAGGTCATTCTTCCCATCCTCTTCTAATTTTATAAAAGGTCTGGTTGTTCTTGTATCAGTAGTCACTTTGGAAGCAACATTAGTCATTAAAAGCATCTTGGACTCCCTTTCCCTTTAATAATCTCTGTGTTTTGAGTTCAGATAAGCATTGCTAAGTGACTTATCCTGACCTCACTGCTTTCTTGGCTTTGTTGAGCCAAATATAAGGTCCTTTGTGCAGGTGTTGTCTTCTGCAGGGATGGAAAAGCTTTATCTACCGGTGAAGATTTCCTGACAGTTTTGTCTTAGTGATCAATTCTTTTCCAGAAGCTTTATATATAACATACTGTGAAATAAAATGAATTAAAAAAATGCATGTCTCAACACAGTTATTAAGTTAATATTCAGCAAAGGGTTTTGAAGCAGAGCTTTACGTTTTCCATAGGTTGACAGTTTGGAGAGAGCTGTACTGAAAAAAATGTTGTTTCCAAAGACCAGTTTAGCTTCTGTGTTCACAGAGTGAAATTTGTCAGTGCCAAATGAAGCCAGTGGATTTATTTAACTCTAGCTAAAGATAAGATCTCTGCAAAAACAAACAACCCCTGAAATGCGTCCTCTTGTGAGCTACAATAACAGAGCTGGTGTAGGTGTACTCATTTCCATCAGTTACACCTCTACATCCATTCCTGAGTACAAACCAGGATTAACCCTTTTCTTCCCTCATAGAGAGGAGATGTTGTCAACCAATGGATGAACACAGCACTGGGATGTGGAAGCATCCCGAGCTGTCTTTCTTTATTGGTGAAGGGGATCCTTGACAAACATAAACGGCTTGTCCAATGTTGGGCAGGAAAGTTGTAGAGAACCTAAGATAGGATGTAAGGCTCTTGGCTCACATTGTCATTACAAAGACTTTTTTAGTATTTACTGTTGAAACTAAGCCCTTACAAAACCCTTTAATGCTGCCCCCGGTCTGCAGCTCAGAGAGGGAAGCAGCAGCATCGGTTACTCATCCTTTAGAGCACAAGCTCCGCGCTCTCCAGGGCTGGTGCAGACAATCAATTACAATTTACCCAAGTCATTATTGGTACACAAATAAGGCAGTAATTATAGCTCAGAATTAATTTGCGGCTGGAACAATGAAACAAAGCTGCTGAACAAGGAGTGAGAGCCCTGGCTCGACACAAAACAGAACGCGAATTTTCCAACAGGAGGGGGAATAATCACAAAGTTTCCTGCTGCTCTGCTCCAGCGACGGGTTGTGCTGGGGGTAAGAAAATTGAAGTTTTTTCCTTCCAGTTCCAGTGAGTCAGTGGGATAACATGAGATGTATAAATGCCCAGAGCCAGTTTAAAGAAAAACTATATCATAATGAGCCAGAGTGATCGCGAATTCAGACATTCTGTTTCTGATTCTGCCAGGTGTATTTTGTGAGTCTTTGGATAAATCAATTCATGTGGGATTGGTCTCATCTAACTTTGTCTTGGATTAGATGGCTGATGGTCTCGGCTTCCTCCATAGTCAGTGATACAGGAGAGGAATTCTGTCCAGAAATAGATGGGAGATTTGCCAAGAGTTAAATGAGTGTCGATGAGAACAGAAAAAGATTGAAGATTCATGGAAATGAGAAACAACAAGTGAACACGTTTTATCAGGAATTACTGCAGGTATTCTTCCTGGCAGAAGACATTCCAGAGTTGTTATTCCGAAGTTTCAACTCTGAGTTTTGTTACAGGTTGGTTGTGTAACGTCAGCTTTTAAAATCTGCTCAGGTACAATTGGCATTGATTCCCTTGAGGATCTGCAATTTCGGTTCGTGCTGCTGTTCCTTTCTGCAAAATAAGGATAATAATATTTCTCTTATCATGGGGTTATTCTGGCAAGTCAAGTATAAATGAGAGCACAAATTGAAATAGAAAATAAAATATCTGTGCCTTAACAATGTATTTTCAATTGTTCTGAGAAACTGATGAACCCTTTTGAGATTCAGACTTGAAAGACAGAAATTGAAATAATTTGTACACAGAAGCTGTTTTCTCCAAGATAGGAGAAGTCCTTTGAATGTCCCTTCAGCATCTAGAACAGCTGGAGTCCCTGAAGATACTGAAATAGTCATTTATGCTGTACCCCTTCGGTCAGGATGCTTTGGTCCTCAAAAAAAAGGCAAGGCAGAGGCAGAATGCTAACAATTATTTTCAATAGAAAATGTCTGTAGTCAGTGGCACCCACTCCAAACACAGCCTTGCAGTCCTATGGAGGGACAGACCACGGGGGAATTCAGGTTTCTATTAAAATTCTGTGCAGTGGCTCTGATTAAACAGAAAATCCTACCGTGAGATGAATATTGAGAATTATTTTTGTTTGAGAAATGAGAAAAAATTGAAGCATGGGAAGGTCACTCTGGGTGACCCAGGGTGAGGCAGGAAAGCTGAAAAGGGAACCGGCCCTTCCAATGCCAATGGAGAATTTCTCTCCAATGGAGAGTTTCATGATGAAATTTATTAGTATGTGGTCGTCAGAACTGGTTTGGCAGTAGATGAAAAAAAAAATACGTTCATCCTTCTCTATTTATTAAATTGGCTTTACATTTTTCTGGTTTATTTTCATTACAGCTGTCTAGGAGATGGCTTCGATACAGAGAATACAGGCTTGAAGTTTTTATTCTACACTGTCAAATGGTGGGAATGGGATACAATACGTTGGGAGAAATGATGAAAATGTGTTTAGGACACCTAAGCTCCCTTGTAGGAATAAAACAACATAATGCCATTACAGCCCTATCAGGGAAACCCACTTAAAATCGTCTGACAAGGAGCCATTTAAAAACTTGAGCTTGTTTTATTAATTTATCTAAAAATAACCCACTCTTTTTTTCACAAATCTGAAACATTTTAAATTTAATTGAAATGCTGCTGCCTCATTTCCCTAATGCCTCGCTGCACCTTGACGAAGGAAAGCCTCCAAAGATGGATGTTTAATGAATAATGTTTTTAAGTGTTATCCAACTAATGCTGTTTGTGTTTCTATATGATTAAGAAGTTTTAAAAAGGAGGCGATGACTGAAAGCTGCTGTTGGTGGTGGTGGTGCCCATTTATCGATACAGCGTGTGCTAACCCGGGAGCTCCCTACCGCTGGGAGTTTTCTATAAATAACTAGAGTATGCATTTGAAAATTTAAAAAATAAGGAATAAATAGGAAAGATGGGCTTTCTTCTGATAAAGTTACCATGTGCCTGTAGTGGCCGGGGCTGTTTCGAGGGCAGCGGTGTGGGCTGGAGCTCCCTCAAAAAGAAAAAAAAATCACGCGGAAAAGCTCATCTAAACACACACAGGGTGGATGCTCTGCTGGCACAGAACAAAATGCCTCAAAAATTGGTAAACCTGGCCAGCTAGGTGTCTGAAAGTGGTTAGCGTGCTTTGGTTTGGACATCTAATGCTATGCTTTAGGTAGGGCATCCAAAATGTCTCCATGGGGGGATGCTTCAGAGAGGTACCTGGTTATGGGGAGCTGTGGGGTCAGGCTTGGCACATCCTGAGGTCTGCAGCCCCACATGGGGTGGGGGAACTGTGTTTCCCCCGAAAGCCAGGCTAAGAGCAGCCAAGGATGACACTGGATCTGGCCCAGACCCATAGGGCCAACCAAGGGTCCATGGCTGGTCCCAGCTGAGAGAGGGCTGGGGGGAGTGAGGCTCCAGTGAGGCTGCTTGGGGTGATTAATCCCATCAGTACTGTAAGGACCCTCAGCTGGTGCCATTGGAAACCCCCCAGTCTCTAACCTGTTGGCTGTTAATGAGGCAGATCTCATTAGCGAGCCCTCAGCTACAGTTGGGGTGGTTTTGGGAGAAAAAGGACAGATTGCAGGATGGCTGGTCCCCAAGGCGGGTGGGGGAGAGGCTGTTGGCTTTGTGCTGCTCACAAAAACACAAGGTAAAGAAAAAAAGTTACTTTTTTTTTTTTTTTTTACAGGTGTGGTGTGCTTAGGGACGTGGTTTAGTGGGTTGTGTGGTGTTGGGCTGACGGTTGGACTTGATGATCCTTGAGGTCTTTTCCAACCTGAATGATTCTATGATTTCATGGTTGCTTTTATTTTAGGTTATTGTGGTAGCTGAGAAGCAGCGAGGCATCGTTGCAGTGGGTTTCTCTACTCGTAAATAAGCATGGGTGAGTTGGATGGGCTTGGAAATGAATTTGCTGGAAAGTCGGTGTTTGAACAATGTAAGTGTGCTCAAAGGTTGTATGGAAGTAGTGTGTAGGAAGAAGTGAGATGGATGCCCTGAAAAAAATGTGTGTGTCTGTCCTGGTGAGGAATTAAACCTCTAGGTTCTAGCTCCAGGACTGCTCCCGAGAGGGAGCTGTAATGAGCTGGGGAGAGAAATCTCATCAGGTAAAAATTAGGGAAAGGGTTTGTTGGGTTTGCTGGAGACCCCCCACTGCAGAGCGCTCCCCTTGGTCCCTTGCTAGGATGGTGTTGGTGTGGAGATAACTTGCTTGAGCCTAACATGAGCCTGGTGTCTGTTGTGTTTCGGCTGCTTTTGTAAAAAAGAGATGTTCTGCGCAATCTGTTCGTATTGCTGATGGTTATCCTTGGGAGGGGGGAAGTACGCCAAAGGGGTTCAGTGAATGGTGTTATCGTCTAAGGTGCAATGTTTTTTATTTCCTTAAAACAAAAGGGGGGAAAAAGGGGGAAAAGAAAAAAAAGGAGGAAAA
>NW_010103909.1:16456-16661 GCF_000699245.1 Pterocles gutturalis | reverse complement strand
GGTTTAGTCTATTTTGGGAGAGAGGATAAAAATGGACATTACTCTTCCTTGTGCAGGTATTTTTGCTCCGGATTTACACCTGTAGAAACCTTACAAGTGTGGTGTGTAGGCTTTGTGTAGAAATTGTGTCTCCTGGTCTTGGCCATGAAGCCTGGAGAGATTTTTTCGGTTGATTTTGATCTGAGGTACACCTACAGAAAGGTGT
>NW_010103909.1:0-16282 GCF_000699245.1 Pterocles gutturalis | reverse complement strand
AAAAAAAAAAAAAAAAAAAAAAAACACTCGCCATAAAAAAGACACCACCAAAAAAAATCCCACTAGAAGAAAATAAAATAGAAAATTAAAAAAAAAAAGAAAAACACAAGAACCGAACACACCAACTAAAACCAAAGGAAAGACAGGAAGACAAGTGTCAGTTTGGAAAATGGATGTGGCCTGACACCTCCAGAAATACTAACTTAAAATGTTTTTCATTAGACCCTGACAAGAGAAAAATGAATTCCCAGGAACAGAACCACAGACAAAACCTATTTCTGCTGTTATACAATGAACACAGAGCGTTCTAGAGCTAAAGAGAACATAAATCTCTCCAGAAATGACACCACAAACCTGCCTGAGCGTTTGCAGCAGCTTGCCAGGTTCTGCTGAATTGCGGGGGGTATTTATGAGACAGGCAATAGGGGATCCAGTATTTTGGTGTTTCCTGGAAAACTCATTTACGAGTTGTCACCATCCTAATCTGAAAAGTAAAGCAGGATAGCGTGGCGTTTAATCACGCTGCTTTGTAGACTACTTTGCTCTCTTCTACTTAATGATATGCTGCTACCATCCTCCTAAAACCTTAAATACGGTGCTGAAATAAAAGGACCATTTTCATTTTCCTCTGGTTGTAATGCCAATCAATTGGCGCCTTCAAGCAATTATTGACTAATTAAAGACTATCTTGGAGAAGTCAGAAAAAAAAAACATTAGGAGCTTGCGTGTGGGACTAAACCATTTAATAATATTTGCGTAGTGCCGCAAATGAGAGAGCAAATAGAAGTCTGTCGAGCCTTTTAGGAAGGAAATTGGAGCGCCCGTGACCAGACAGAACAAATCTGGTACCAAAGTGGGAGGGAGCCCTTCCTGCTGCTTAATCCTTTTAAATGTTAGATATAAATTAGCTTTTGGCATCCAGGCTTGGCTATGGAGCTCTGCAAGGATATACATCAGGTGGTAATATATTCTACCTGCTTTTTTTTTTTTTTTTCTATTTACAAATGGAATCAAAACTCGGACTTGGAATTTAATCACCCCATGCAGTATGATCCTTTTAGAGAGGGAAACCACCTGCAAAAAGTCACCTGCTCACATTCTATGGTCTATTTGGGTGTGGGCGAAAGTATCAAACGTAGAAATTCAGAGAATTTTGATTCCTGGTGTCCTTTCATTATTATTTTTTGGTTGATGCCTGAGCTCTGTCTTTTACAACAAAAAATCCTCTAAACCTCCCTGACCTTTCAGACCATCATAAGTTCTGCTTCAGACCAGCCTGAGTTAATTTATTGGATTTTTTTTTTTTTTTGGTCTTTAATATCATACGAACCTTTTAGAGTACAAACCGAAATCCAGTGTTTGTGTTTTTTTTTTTTTATTTTTTCTGAGCTTTTGGGTTCAGTTGAACCGGCAAAACTGAAAATAAAAGTTAAGAAACAATATAATATGTTCCTGAAGAACAGGAGACAAGCTCAATGTTACTGGGGAAAAGCTTGTAGCTGAACTGAAATCCCTGTAGCCAGAGGGCAGGGCTTCCCTGTGCAGCACCATTTTTTTTTTTTTTAAATGGGTATTTATTGACTAATTCAGAATTATTTAAGAATCTCAGTGGAGTAAGTGGAAAGACATTTAATTCCCTGTCTAGAGACTAAGCCACCAAGCTTTCATTTCTCTAAGAAATTGCACATTAGTTTTTTTCTTAATCCTGGCTCCAATTAATTAATCCCAATATCCTGATTAAGACACAGCTCAGCCCATTTATCCCAGTCTGGCATCTGAATCCTTGCTTGGCTGCAGGCACTGGGAAGTTTGTCTTCTGGATGTGTTTGTTTTTTTTTTTTCCCCCTAATGTATTTATTAATAATGTATTGCACAGCTGATCTGAGTCCTTAAAAAGTGTTAGTGGACTTTTCAGTAAATGAAACAAAACCAATGAAAATAGAAATAATTCTTCATAATCAGCAGTTAGTCGTTCTCAGATGCTTCACCAATTATTTACTCCTTCTTTTCTTGCCTAAAGCATATTATTTTTATTAAAAGTAGTTTTACATGCCAGCAGAGCTTGTTTTGTGTTTATACGAGATCTTACTTAAGGAAAAAAATTGCTTTCCCTGTCTTTGTAATGGGAGGGACTTTTAAAAAAAATAAAAATCTTGGTAAATATAAATGGTTATACAAAATATCAGTTTCTGCAAAAGATGGACATGAGCACTTTACTGTGTCAAAAGGAAAACCTCACATACTATGTTCAGACTTTTCCATGTAAATTAATAAAGTCGTAGCTTGGAGGGAGGTACAGGGGAAGCAGGAAGGAGAAAAGGAACAAAAAATAAATGTATTGCAGCCGTGGGATTCCTGGCATCGTGTGGCTTAAAGGTGTGCTTCTGGTCTCTTTACAGACCATTAAAGATAAGAGACCATGAAAAGCAAAAATGTGCTCATCAAATTTTAGGTTGTTCTATAATGTCTGAAAAAAAAAATAAAAATTATTGTGCAGCCTGAGCTCCTGGCCAGGGCTGGAGCTGCTCATCCTGCCGCTGCCACCGGGCTCTGCCCTGTAGCTGTCTGTGTGCTTCGGGGTAATAACCGTAGTCTCCACCTGTTATTTTATTTGTAGAGCTCCAAGTGGTTTTTAATAATTTATATACAATAGAGCTATCTCTGTTTATCTCTGCTGAGGACCTGCCCATTGACAGTGGTTTGTGTTCCAAATTGAAGTTGATGGAAGTCTCCGCAGAGACTGTGGAGTCCAATTGTGCCTCATTTGGTGTTGCAGAAACATGAAGAACTGGGTGGCTCTGAGTTCAGTCCTTTTACTGGAAAACATTCCTTTAATGCTGGTGTATATACTGGTTAAAATCCTGCCTGGAATACAAATGCATCCACAGTTACGGAGCTGGGATGCTGAGATCTTTGGAGACCAGAAATTAGCATCTATTTCTAAAATGAGACCTTGACAAAGCGCTTCCTATGGAAGGACACCATTCAGATATTACAATATTTATGAGGTTAATTTTTTTAACTGCTGTAATTAAGACCTACTCAGAGAAGACTTTTTGAAAGTAACACTATCAGCTGGCTGCCCGTTCTGCTTCAGAGTGGATCTGGAAAGTTTAGCAGCATTCAGTTGCTTTTTTTTTTTTTTTCTTGTTGAATAATAATTTTTTCGGCGGTGGGTGGTGTACAGTGAGAGTTTGGGCAATAGGATCCCATGCAGGATGGTTTCTTGGGGAAGCTGTCGTACAGTCCTGCCTACAGACCTGGGCTGGTTTTGCTGAGAATGCCTTGGAGCATCTGCATCTCCCATGTGCTTGGCCAACTGGTCATCATCTTGCTCAACACAGCTGGGGCTCGTTCGGATGTTTTGGGGACCAGTGCCAGGAAGTCAAGGCTAAATACAATTTCATATAGTCACATCAATTTGCTGCGGATGTCTGAAGAGCATCCTCTGAAATTTGGGAGCAAATGAGGTTTCATCTCACCGCTAACAAGGTTGTGTTGCCAAGGCTGTCACCGGTGGAGCAGACCCCTCGGCTGTTCTGTTGCCTGGTCCAGCTGGTGCTATTGGCTCTTAATCAGAAGTGTTTCTATTTTTTCATTCTCACTTGATTTTTTTTTTGACTTTGTATTCAGAGTCGGCTCATTACGGAGTATATTGTTCCAACCCTGCCTTGACATTTCGCTGTCAGCTGGCAGCGATCGGTCAATATTACCGCTGTCACTTCTCACAATGCAGAAAATATGCTATCACACCAATTAGGATGTTTACTCAATCTTTTTCTCTGCACTCCTTCTTGCTGACAAACACGGCTCAGGATTTGAAAACAGGAAAAGCATGTTAAAAACCTGCTGGCTGGAGTTTCTGAAATAACTGGCATGGTTGTAACGTTGACAGCTTCTGTAGAGTGAGAAACCAAGATAGTGACAAAATTCTGCTCAGTAGGTCTGGAATAAATCCTTTGTGTTATGTTTTGCACGCCCTTATGTTAAACATCGTCTCTTTTCATGGGGTAAGGGCAGATACTTACTTCATTGACTGTATCTTTAAGGTCCTTTCCAACCCTATACCATTCTATGATTCTATGAAATTCAAACAAATTAGTGGCATGACTGGGAATAGAATTTAATTTGTTGACCACAACGAGCTAGAATCCTGTCTCCCCACTTTGATATCTCATACCTTATTTAAACGTACTGATCTATATCATCAGCGTGGAGGCAGCATGGGCAGCTTGTCGTTGTGGCTCAATGTGGGTTGAGATGATGGAGCTGAAAGAGTCCCCATGATGTGTACTGAGCTTCTTGAGCCTGGATCCCAGAAGCGTCTCTTTGTTTGTGGTTGTAGTGAACTTGGCCCAGACCTACTGTTCCTCCAGTTTAGGACATAACGAAACAAATGTAGAAATGTAAAACATATGCATTTTTCCTTCCCACTGCTGGGAAGGATGCGTGTAAGATCAGTGAGATGTGCTGTGAATTACCAGGGAGCTGTTGGTATTGTTGTGATCTGGATTTAGTACAATTTGGATTTAATAATGTCTCCTTTTTTTTCTTCCTACTTTTCCCAGTAACGGTTGTAGGGTGGAATCTCTAAACTGGAGGACATGATCACTGAATATCGCAGTATGTGTTTTAGATATTTGCAGTGAGATTCCAAATACCATGTTCATGGAGGTTTAGGCTGGATACTAGAAAAAATGTCTTCACTGCAAGAGTGCTCAGGCACTGGAACAGGCTGCCCAGGGAGGTGGTGGAGTCACCATCCCTGGAGGTGTTCAAGAAACGTGTAGGTGTGGTGCTTGGGGACATGGGTTAGTGGGTTGGGTGGTGTGGGCTGACGGTTGGACTTGATGATCTTTGAGGTCTTTCCAACCTTAATGATTCTATGATTCTATGAAGTAGATGACTGTCATGGCATGACTTGGGCAATGGGTAAAAATATAATCAGTTTTTTTAGAAGCAATGAACATAGCTTTTTGTTCTTGGAAAAACAGCATAATGCTTCCAGTGCAAACCTCAGAGTTCAACCAAAGCTGAGAATTGAGAGGTTGGTCTCTTGCTGGAGCTGACTTGTGTGTCTCCAGCTCAGTTTTGAGGGCACACGTGCTTCAGTCAGACCGAATGTCTTGGCAGGGCTGGGCTTATCAGTCGTGCAATTTCCCTTGAAAGCGCTGCAGATGCTGGTGTGATTTTTCTCTGCAGTGGTATATGGGAAAGCCTTTGTTAAGGCTCTCAGATCAGGGTTTTTGCTGACCTATGTGGTGGCCTCTAGCTCTTTTAAACCCTCTTACAACAAAATTAATTTTGTTGTAGTGAGGGGATGTTTGAGGAGAGGAAGAAAAGGGGAGAGGATTCCCAGAAAGTGCCTTAGTGACCTTTTTCCAGCCATTTGTTCTCATACTGCAGCTCGTCTTGGGTGCTATGCTGAGCTATGCGCTGCCTTGCTCACGATCTGTAGACTGGTTTTATTTCCTCCATGTGAAATTTTGATGAAATGAAATTGTGGAATTAAATGCAGATGCAGGTCCTGTGGAAAAGGAAACTTTTTTCGTCTGTCTTTGCAAACAATGCATAATGTATGTTAATTGCATGTTTCAAAAAACTTAAATAATCACAAAAAACAAAAGAACAAAACTGAGAAACAAATGAAAGAGTGCTTCAAAAAGAAAATGTTTCATTTTGAAATGGAGAAGGAATCAGGCAGGAGTGAACAAGTATTGCCCTTGAAGTAGCAGAATCAATTTCATGCAAAATAAAGTAAAAGTTTCTTCAGAGGACGTGCGTGAAGCAGTATAATCTCTTATTTGCAAGTTTATCGACCTGCTTGTCTCATTCTTTGTTTATCCATCGGGTTATGAATATCTTCTTAGGGAAGCGAAGCTTGTTTTCTTTTGAATTTTTAATTCGGTCCCTATTTGCAACTAAGCTTAAGCTGTCACCGTTCAAGAGGCAGATAGCGATGTTTAGGTTTTTTCTGTTTGTATGATCAAATGTAGCTCGTTAGCCTAAAGGGAAATCCCGTGCCATTCAAAAATAATGAGTTTGGTTTAGTAAAAACTTGCTTTTCACGCTGCAGGCTTTGTAGTGCAATATCTCAAGTTGTCATGGGCAGAGGGTGCTTTAAATTAACTTGTCGTTAGATTGTACGACGTAACTTGCCTCTAATAACTCATGACAGGGGTAAGTGTAGATACTTTTCAGCTGGAAAGAAAGGGTAATCATAAATTGTGATAGGAAAAAATTTAAACTTTTTACCTGTTTGGGTATTTTTGAAAGGGTGAGTAGTTTAGGAAAATGAAAATACATTAAAAAAAAAAGGTAGGATGTAAGTAATCATAAGCCTAACTTGATAGCAAATGGATAAAACGCTATAAAGCATGTTCAAAACTGCCCAGAGCCACCAGCCTGAAGTGATGAGTATTGGCGTTTCTATAATACACACTTTATTCCTGATTTCTCTCTGTTTTTAACTGACTGCTGCCTGGCTCTGCTCTGTCAGTCTCCAAATCTTCCTTGCTGTGTCTTGACTTGATTTGGGATGTCATACAGTGATGGTTACACGATTAAAGACATAATTGATTAGGGATAATGGGAGTAGTTAAATTTTAATCCAGCGCTCCATCCTGCTGCGGCATCCTTCAGAAATCGGATCAATACAGTTGCGGAGGTCTCCTTAGCAGTAACGATACAGGTTGCCATCCGAGGTCAGGGCTCCTGGCTTCTGGCAATTCTAGAAGGGTTGCCTGGGATCACAGTCACAGCACTGGTAATGACTCCGTTTTATACAAAATACGAAATTGTGTAAATGTGCCTTGTATGGAAAAAACTGTAATTATGTCTCAGGTATACTAATTTAAATAGAATATCTTCTAAACTGCGTTTAATATTGATTAGGAGAGGGTTCCTGTGCAATTTTTATCAGCATCGTATGGTGCTCAGGTGCAGGGTTTAAAGCCCCAAGTGGTTTAAACCTCCTGAGCATATCTGCATAGCTGCCTGAACATCAGGAGTGCAGAACAATGACACGCATCCGAGAGTTAGTGTCAATAGTTTATTTCTGTTAAAATCCGACCGGATTTCTCTGCTGTCATGTCAGCCACACTCTGCTCACTCCGTGCCAAAAGAACACGGAATATATGACAATCCCTTGACAGGATCCTAATTCAGCTATTGCAGTGTCTCTTTGCTTGTTTTCTCGGATGGAAAATTCACAGGCTTGTTTATTTGTAATTTCAGCGATGTTCAGGTGCTTGTCATGAGTTCCCTTTACTGTAGCTTTCCAGTAGATCTTATTTCAAGTCAGTGTTCTCTGTTCTGGAAACACGTAACTCAGGCAACACATCCCAAAAAGATGATGCTAATTTGGCTTTTAGTGTCACGCTGAAATATTGAACGCACTTCCAAATTTTCTAATCCTAATTGTCTCATTTCAAAAGTTGGGTCGGTGTGGAGGAAATAAACTGCACAACAGTGTTGGTAGCCTAGTTCTTAGAGCTGGTTACCATTTACGAAGTACCAACCAAGTGTTAGTAACAGGTAGATATTAATAGAGTTTTAATGTAAGTCTTTAATTACTTTGCCTAGGGTTCCAGAATAATTTATCCTTATTTAAAGATGAAAAAATAGACATTTGAAGTGAAATGTTGACAATCAATTAGCAGCCCACTATAGAGACAAAAATAAAGAATTGCTTTGGAGGTTGTGAGATATTGGTAATGGCCATCAACAGCCAGGCTGTTTGGAAGGTCTTGTCCCTGGCTTTTATTTCAACACGTGGTGGGCAAATAGCTGAAGAATGCAACTGTGGTCATCCATCAGAGCCTGTTTCACCATGGGATGGATCAGGTGGGGAGGTACTGGGACGAGATCTAGTCTGTCTTCTGCTTAAAGTCCAGGGATTTACCAGTTGGGTGTTCCCAACCTCCAAAGCGGTGGGGTGTGCAGCCTTGCTATGGTAAATGGCAGCTATGAGCAGCATCTATCTGAAAGACAATTAAAATGCTGAAACGCAGAATTTTTTAATGGTGTCTATGGTGCTGAGGCTTTGTTAGCCTGGGGTGAGGTGTTATCATAAATACTTACACTGAGCTGCAATAACAGTCTCTCTTCCAGGCACGTACTCTTGCTTAGCATCCGTAACTTCCACCGGGGTCACCCAGGGCTTTGGGATCTGCCTTGTACTCCAGGAGTTGTTACTCATTAACCTCTGCTCCGCTGGGAGCTGGTACTGCAAATTACTCTGCAGAGTTTGTCTGGAAATAAAGATTAAATCCCCAGTCCTGAGAGCTGAACTTCTAGGGCGTTTTCATAATTGGAGCCAATTTTCTAAATAATCCTTTTTTTTTTTTTTTTGGGATGCACGTTTGCTTATTCTTTGGCAACATGCAATAACTAACATTGAGTTCAACACTGAGTAACAAATATGAATTCTCTTAATTTCATGGCTGTACATTGCTTTATGTAATATTTTACTAGTATAGACAATGACATAAAATGCATATAAAGATACCACCCTCTTATTGCTTAAAAGCAACATTACATGGTTATTAAATATTGATGGGCATAAGGAATATTGGGAATTGGTTGCCTAATTTCCTTAGGTGCTAGTTAAAACAAAAAAAAAAAAAAAAGGAAAATACTGTCTGGCAACTGTGAGGAGGTAATTCCTCAAATAAAACATTTATGGAGAATATTGACTAGAACTCATCAGAAGAGTTAAGAGGTTTGTTTTTTTTTTTTTTTTTAAAAAAGAGGGGGGATTAACTGATAATGCTGAGCTTTCACCTCCTTGTCTTATGGAAAGAGGTGGATTCAGACTCTGATTTCATTTATTTTGATATAGGTTTAAGCAGAATTGTTATTTTCCCCTCTAAAGCAAAACAATATTTTTATAGAATGATGGGAGAATATTTTTGCTTTTATTTCTTTATTAGAAAGTAATAATGGAGCTATCATTTAAAAATAAAACCATTTTTCTTTTAGCAGAGCTGTAGGTTGGTTAAGTATCTCTTTGAATTGGCTCTACTGCAGGCAACTGGGGTGCCTCATCCTGCGCGGTCCTGCCTTTCCCATGCCCAGCTCAGAACAATCCCTCTGCTGCCGGTTTCATGAAGAGCTGAGGATCTGTCAGGGGTGGCTCAGGATCTTGAAGAATAGTCCCTTGAGAGCTCCATCCTCCTATCCAAACAGCGGGGTGGATCTCCGATAAGCAGCTCAAATGAAGGATTATCTTGGCTGCGACGCAGACAGAGTTGATCTGCAGGATGCTTCCATGCTTCAAATAAGGATTAAAGCCTCTCTTGCTGCTCTGGAATTGCTGGGGATTTTCAGCTGTTGCGTTTAGGGGCCAAATTCCCATCAGAGTAACTGGGCTGTTGGATTCGGTAGGGTTTCTGGTAGCCTTGACTTGTGTTGGGAGTTCATATCAGATTTAATACCATTGATTCAGAGGTCTGATATGAAATTGTAACCTGAGGTTGCCCAGAGCAGCTGTGGATGCCCCATCCCTGGAGGGGTTCAAGGCCAGGCTGGATGAGGCTTTGGGCAACCTGGGCTGGTGGGAGGTGTCCCTGCCCGCGGCCGGGGGTGGGACTGGATGGGCTTTAAGGTCCCTTCCAACCCAAACCGTTCTGGGATTCTAAGATGGTGGGGAATACAGCAGTTGAATAGGAGACTCTTAAGAAACAGGAATACTCATGCTACTAGCTCATATATTTTTGCATGCCATCCTTAAATTTGGGTGCAGAAACTTTGGCCACAGGCTGGTTCATGGCATCTGCCATCATAGCCTCATAAAAAATGACATACCGGAGGATGCTTGTTGGGATTACCCATGCTGGCTTTTTTTTCCCTTAGGGAAAGGTGGAACTCAGAGTCCTTAAATGCCAAGTGCCAGGTTTCGGGTCATTTTGTGTGTGGTTTCTAAAGAAGTAATAAGGACATGTGAAGGGCAGCACTCAGTGGGTGTGCAGCTCTTCCTGGCATGCTGAATCGCAGCACGGGGCTGCAGCTTCTCAGCTGCTGTTTGCAAAATTATGGTGAGCCCCCAAGGAGCAGGACTGGGCAGACAAAGCCAGCCTGGGGAGCATGACCTTTAGAAGTTGGTGCTCTTTGCAGAACTTCAGTCCTAAACACTGGCGGAGTTCAACACCTGCTGCCACCGTTATTTCTACTGCCCTTGTCTGCTAGAAGAGGTTTTTTATATTGCTACTGTGTATCTATAGCCACTTCTACATCCTCAGTTGTAGTCTTGGCATGGCTTTTGAGCTATTTTTTTATTTGTATGTTAATTCTGAGTACAGCAGACTTTCTACAGGGCACTAAGGAAGAGGCAGTAGTGGGGTTTTTTATTTAAATAGGTAAATTCTGTTTAATGTTTTCCCAACACCTGTTGGGTTTACTGGCTTACTCAGCCCAGCTATAGCGGTTGAAGGACAAAAATGACTTTATCCAGAAAAAAGTAAAATCTGATGAAGCTCAAGGTGATTTACATAGATGAAAACTAAAGTATTTACTTCTGTCTTGCTCCTTTACAAATTTGAGTCACTGGGAGGTATTTACATTTGGTGTAATACATTTGAGATCAGTACAGTGCTGCCTCGAGCTATTTTATAAGACTACGAGCATGCATTGTAGTAGTGTTAACCCGTAATAGTGAGGGTGTTCCATGAGTCAGTCTCAGAGGATAAATTCTGCCCCCAAATATCTTCATTAGAAGTGCAGACCAATTGTGATAAATGAAGAGGAAGCAACTGCTGGGAAGCTTTTGCCAGAGATCTCCAATGGCCATGCCCAGGGCGTGTTGCAGATGATGAGAGGCCACGGACCTTCCTAGTTAATTGCTTTCACATTCCTCCCAAATAGACTAAAATAAAAATGAGATTTGGAGCAGCTCTGTGATGATCTATGAGAACTACATTTCCACTGGGCTGTGGGGAATATTTACTAGACAAATACTATTGATTTAATTTGAGCTGGGTGGCAGGAAGAAACAAGTAGCAGGAGAAAGAACTGCTTAAAGTTAAGTGTTCTTTGGTAAGCACTGAAGTGCTAGTAAATAAAAGTACTGGATTTTTTAAGATTGGATGCTTTTTCCCTTTGGCCTCTGTCAGGCTTGAAACTGGTTTTACTGGGAAGGGTCAAAGAGTTGGTACGAAGGATTGATGTTCGCAGGTTGATGCCCAGTTGGGGAGTTCTCAAACCCAGGTCTGCTCTGGTTCTTGTCGTGGTACAGTAAGCATCCGAGGAAAATGCAGAGGTGTAGATTCACCTTTCGAATTTACTAAATGCTTCATTTTAGTCTTAAAATACATAATACTTTTGCTTTAAAAGGACAATATTTAAAAACAGCTTTTCCTTCTATTGTTTTCCCCACTTGTCTTGGCCACGTTGCAGAATATCGTGGGGCAAGAGGGGGCCCTTTATTTGCCTGCTGCTGGAGATGCTCAAAAGTCTTTATCATGGCAAAAGAGGCACGTGGTCTAATCTTCAGGTGCCTCGGTACAATTTACTGCTTTCAAAGATGGTTGGATGGGTGAATAATGTCTAGGAAAGGTATTTTGTGGCTTTTTTTCTTTTACTCTCTTGACACTTGCTTTTTATTATTTCCCTAGTTATACTCACAGTAGACTACATCACTGCTTGTACTAAAAGTCTTCAGTTCTCCCTTGTTCCTTTCCTTCTATTCCCTCGACACTCTTCCTTTTTCCCTTAAGCTTAGGCTACAAAGCTGTATTTGTTTTTGTAGCAGAACAGTAACTGCTGTAAGAAAGGTTAGTAGGAAACACTTTTTAGAAATACAAACAGTTTAGGCACGAAGCTTGAGCAGCTGTTTCAAAACCAAAGTTCCTGTATTTTGCAGGGAAAAAAAAAACCAAACAACTATTTCCTGCTTTTAAATAAAACTAAAGTGTAGCGACCATAAAAGGACAAAAAGATAATCTGAAACTGAATCTAAGCTGTTTCTTTGGTAAGAAGATGCAGATGTAGTAAAAACTCTACTAAGAGCTGTACCAACTCTAGGATCTACACAGTCGGCGATGGAACACAACAGCCACACAAGCATCCTAGAGGAGGATGCTACTGAAACACTTTTTCTCAAATGCAGACTTAAATTAAAACAGCTAAATAAAGGGATGAGCGCTGTCTTGTTCAGTAGAAAATGTCACTTAAATGTCAGGTTCCTACCTGCCTGACAACAACTTTCATGAAAATATAATGTAGCCCAAACACTGCTGAAAAGTCAGTTCTTAGTTTACAAATATCAAGGCTTTAGGAATAGTATGTGTGTATTGGTGTGAAAGTTTGGGAGGGAAAGGTGCCTGCTGTCTTCTGGAATGGTTAAGATCTTTTGAAAGTCTTTTCTTCTGCTATAGGCACCTGAAAGGAGCGGAGGTAAATGTTCCTGGGTTACCGAAGCATCTGTTTCTTTTGAATTTCCTTGGATCAGTCACTCCGTATCTCTTCCATTAGCTTTAAAAACGTTAATACAGTTTAAAATACTTTTGTTCTAGTAGGACAAGATGTTCATTAGGTTTTTGATGACTTCAGTGAGTATTAGATGAGACCTGAGACTTTTTTTGTGTAACGTATGAAGTTGTGGAACACAGTTTATTCTTATATACTTGTCTGATCTGTAAATGGTAAGATTTTTGTTGGTATAAGCAAGGCTATAGGCTGTAAGTTGAAGTTGTAATAGCTGTAGAGCGTTGAAATGCAGAAAATATCACCAAACTCATGACCTTTAGACATTCAGGTGGTTATGGTCAGCATCCTGAATCATGGATTCAGAGGACTTTTCCAGGATGGTTAGAGTTAGGCTGGATTTAGGATATCGTAAAGAAATAAAGTCCATGTGTGGGCAGGCAAACTGTTTCTAGAAGTTCGTCAATTAAATTGGTGTTGAGATCTTGTTGTATTTTTTTTTTACTTGACCATAATTGGAGCTTAGGCACTGGTTTGTATGCAGGTGCTTAAGCTGCACCCCAACTTTGCTTGCCCCGGGTGAGACATTCAAGCTACAAAGTCATCTTTGTTATTCTAGTGATGGTGTGATAAGTCATTCTTCGTGCTAGTCTAAGTGTCCTGTTGATATTTTATGTTTTTTGGATATTGAATTCAAACTTTTCACCTTCCCAGCACACTTGAATCTAGCGAGTCTGAAATGGAGAACACCGTGGAGAGGCAGAAGAAAAACAGAATTTCTGCAAGAATACCGAAATGCCATGAATTGCCTTATTTTGGAAAAAAAGTGCTAACTCTTCAATGTCATAATTATTTAATTTTTTAGCACTTTAAAATGAGTGAGGAGTGTATTTTGTCGGATAGAGATGGGTGGATGGATGGGAATCTTGAAGGAGAGATATCTGACCTGGGCAGCCTGTGGCTATAAGCAGGTTTTGTTTCTGTGCTATGTGCTTTTGGTAAAGACTGATGTGTAATTGTCAGAGAGCAATGTCTTGGTGTCAATAATGCTGATTACAAAGAGGGAAGCAGGGGACTTGATGGTTGTGGCCCATTTTGGCAATGTTAGCTAGAAAAAGAGAAAACCTCTGAAAACACTCCTTAATCATCAGCTGGGCATGTGGTGCTATTTAATGGCCAAAAATAATGGAGGGGAAAAAGGTGGTTTTCTGGGAACTACTTTTGGAGAGTAGAGGAAATATTCATTAAGAGCAATTAGCTACTTTGTGTACACTTGAGAACAAAATAACTTAGACATAATAAAAATACCAGCAAGAAATGAGGGTAGGAAAGCTATACAGGAACGTGCACACAAGTGAGGATAAATTTTTATTGGCACACGATCTCCCTGCTTAATTGCTCTTGACTTGAAAGTAGATAATGTGGTGTTTGTCCATTTAGGGCTTTTTGTTTTAGATTTCTTTTCAACTGTCCAATTCAGCAAGCTACAGCCAGGCATGTTTGTTTATGTGGTTTTATCTCATTACACAGTTCCTCTGCATAAAGCCTGTACGCTAACGGTTTGTAACGGGATTACATACATTGGCTTATTTTATGCAATTTTCTGACAAGGTTATGCAAGGATACTGTATTTGGATAGAATTTCTTTTCTTGCAACACTTTCTCATTTTACTTAGAGTCAACCTTTCATTTTCATGTTTTCAAGTTTGTCTGTTTCCCTCACCTTTTTCTTGTCCAAAAAAAAAAACATTTTATTGACTTTGGCACTACCATGTATCATCTTTTCATTGCAAGACTGCTTTAAGGTTTATCATAGAGTCAGGGAGGACAGTGGAATTAATCAGTGGAGCAGAGCATGCATGAGGTACATTAGGAAGATATCCCTCCTCCTCACCACAGTAAACAAACAAACTGGAGGATGCTCGGGTAACGCTGGGTTTTGTTCTTGTTGCACTTGAATTTGCTGGTTTTGCTCAGACTGGCAGCAAATGGGTTGCATCCTCCCATGGTTTCCCCAATAGAAAGTTCGTTTTGTGGGCAATGATTTGGCTTTGGCATTAGGGGAAGGGGAGAGAACACTACCCTGAGAAGCCTAAACCTGGGTAGTAAATTATGAATATGAAATTCTCCCAAAAAAGCATTTTTAAGTGCTCCAGTGCAAAGTCTGTTAAATGAGTGCATCCTCATAAATCCCAGCAAGAATTAAATGACTCACTTGAGACTTGCATCCTGTAATTAAAACTATGAAGGCTCCTCTAGACCTAAATATAAATTGACACTTCTATTTCCTTTTATGTGCCCATATTTTCAGAGATGAAAGGTGGTTGTGTGTATGGGGATGGAGTAATAGGAAAAAACTCTCTTCACTACCAAGTGTTTCTCAGAATGAGGACAAAAGGTCTCTCATTGCAATCCCAATAGCAATGGCTTCAGATAAAAAATATTTTTGTTACAAAGGAAGTGTGAAAGCAAAAATCTTGAAGGATAGCAGAGCCCCAGGTCTTTAAAAGATACAAGCAATACAGTATTAGTATGGCACTGTTAGAAAACCCAGGGATATTAGTGGTCTTTGGACTGGGATCTTAAAGGAATAGGGCTTGCTGCGAAGGGCTTGGAGGGCACAAATTGCTTTTTGTGCTCCTGGATAAGCAGCCCCTGGAAGCGATGCAGCATCTTTGTTCCAAAGCTCCAGAAATGCCGTTGGTGTCTAACGAGCTTGACCCCTTCATTTTGTGATGGGATTAATAACCATGGAGACTGGAAATAATCTCTTTTCTTATCAGCCATTCGCATACTGACGGGCTAATGATGGGTTTCATTCCTGACCCTGATGCCATGTGCAGAGTCAGAGGATATCTTGGTATAGTTGCTGTCCTTCACTCCTCTTCCAAGGCTGCTTGCAAGAGCTGGTTTCTGCCAGTGAGTTTTAATGTTGGTAGTCAGCTTCAGCAAGTTCTCTCTGCTGCTTTTAGGATGGATGGATGAGAGAGTTCATGATTGCTTCCTAATTCACCTTTCCCTCTTTGAAATGATGCCAGCTTTCAGTTGTTTGCCTTGATAGTGGATCTGTCCAAAGTCTAATGGCAGCAGGGGGGAAAAAAAGAACACCACAAAAACCCCAAAAAACCCACCCCAACCAAACAAAAAAAACCCAAAACCCCTTGATAGTGGATCTGTCCAAAGTCTAATGGCAGCAGGGGGGAAAAAAAGAACACCACAAAAACCCCCAAAACCCACCCCAACCAAACAAAAAAACCCCAAAACCCCAAAAACCAAACCAAAAGAACCCAACCTGCTTTAATTTGTAAAAGCTGGAATTTGTTATCTTGCCATAAATGTTTACTATGCAACCTACCCTGATAAATCTGGTTTATCAGCTGATTAAAACTCCATCAGTCATTACTGAAACCTGGTCTCCTTCTCTGTTGAGCTGAGCATCTTGTTTTCTGTTCAGGCTTCTGAAGAATCGGAGGAAGTTTAAGGCACCATTCAGACTTTTCAACTGGAACTAAGTCTTTCTGAAGACTAGTGAGGTGTTTTAACCTTATTTATTCTTCTGAACTCCTCTTTAAAATACATTTGCTGCTTTTCGGAACAATGTTCACAGCTCTTGTTTTCCCCAAGTAACAGTGGGCATGATGAAATAAAACCCTGAACTCTTCAAAACCTTGTCCTTCCTTGCACCTTCCCAAAGGCTGGAAAGGTCTTGAGAAAGTCAAAAATGGTCAAATTATTCTGGTGGTTCATTTGGAGAAATGGAATTGGACCACAGTAATTATGTCGCATCGTTATTTGGCTCCAGTTCAGCTGCTATGGTAGATGGTATTAAGTAGAATCATAGAATTATAGAATCATTAAG
>NW_010103908.1:0-330 GCF_000699245.1 Pterocles gutturalis | reverse complement strand
GCAGGATGGGGACACCACAGTGGGATGGGGCCACCATGGCCAGATGGGGCTGTCATGGTGGGATAGGGGCACCATGGCCGGATGGGGACACCACAGCTGGATGGGGACATAGATGGGGACACCGTAGTGGGATGGGGACACCATGGAGGGATGCGGCCTGGCCCCTCAGCCACCCTTGGAGGACCATGCGGTGGGACCCTGGTGGAGACCTTGGCTGTGGCCCCGCTGCAGCTGGAGAAGATCCCTGCACCATGGGGGGACATGCCAGCGATGACAACAGTGACCGTCCCAGTGATGGCTGAACTGTGGCTGGCTGGGCTGGGGGTGTGA
>NW_010103907.1:0-682 GCF_000699245.1 Pterocles gutturalis | reverse complement strand
CATATGGGGTCTATAGGGTACCCCCAGTCCGGAGGGCATGGGGTCTGAGCTATATGGGGTCTATAGGGTACCCCCAGTCCGGGGTGCATGGGGTCTGAGCCATACGGGGTCTATAGGGTACCCCCAGTCCAGGGTGCATGGGGTGTGAGCCATACAGGGTCTATAGGGCACCCCCAGTCCAGGCTGCGCAGGGTCAGAGCCATACAGGGTCTATAGGGCACCCCCAGTCCGGGCTGCGCAGGGTCAGAACCATACAGGGTCTATAGGGCACCCCAAGTGCGGGGTGTATGGGGTCTGAGCCATATGGGGTCTATAGGGTGCCCCCAGACCGGGGTGTATGGGGTCTGAGCCATACGGGGTCTATAGGGCACCCCGGGTCCGGGCTGTGCAGGGTCAGAGCCATACAGGGCACACAGAGGCTGTGTAGGGTCTGGGGTGTAGGTGGCATGGAGTCTTTGGGGTGCACCTAGCGTATGGGGTATGTAGGGCACCCAGGCTCAGGTCTGAGCCATATGGGATGTGGGGTGTGGTGGGTGTGAGCTGCATGGGAAGCTCGAGGTCCAGGCTGTGGAGGGTCTGGGGCATGAGGGGTGTATGGGGCAGGGGGTGTTTGAGGCTCCCGGGGTCCTGCACGGATGGGGCATGAGGTGTATGGGGTGCAAAAGTCCCAGGTGTCTGGGGC
>NW_010103906.1:0-31612 GCF_000699245.1 Pterocles gutturalis | reverse complement strand
CCTGGTGGCATGCCCTGGTGGCATTCCCAGGAGCTGTGCTGTGACAGGGTGGCTCTGCCCCTGAGGTGGGCTTGGCTGAGGTGGGGGAGCGGGCCGCGCTGTCACGCTTTGGTCAGGCAGCGGGGTTGGAAACGCCCGGAGGACGGCAGGCACAGGGCTTTCTGTAGGTCTGCTCTGGGCAGGGTGGGTTTGGTGCAGTCAGGGGTGGGAAGGACGGGTGGCTGTGTGCAGGATGGGCTGTTCTGCTGGGTGTGATCTGTGGAGGCCCTGTGCCGTGTCCCTGGGGCGCTGCGTGCCGGCAGCCTGGTCCCTGATCTACCGGTGGGCAAGAGCGACCGGGGCTGTGTTCAGATAGCGGCTGTCTAGGAGCTCCCCTGCAGGTGCTTTGTGCTGTGCTGGTTTTGAGTAGGCTAGAAAAAAAATATTTCTTTTGTCTTCTTTTTGTTGTTAATAGAAAAAGCAGGATGTGAAGTGGCAGAGTGTTGGTATTGACGATCTGGTCAAAATCCAGATGCGGTGTTAACGCTGCTCTCAGTATTGCTGGTTCTTTTAGCAAGTCCCCGGCTCGCCGTGAAGTGTTGCTGAATGTCCTGGTTCACAAGCTGGATTTTAGGTCCTGATGAAATCTCTCAGTAGTGCAATACCGAAAGCTTCTAACGTGCTCAGGGATCTTCTGGGTTGAAAGGACTGATTTAGCCAAGAGACTTGAAATGTGATGACACTGAGAAGGTCCAGTGCAGGAAATAGATTATTTCTTGTGTGCCCCTCATATGGCTGTTCTGTGATTTTTCTGTGATACCTTATATGAAAGATTGGCGTTTCCTTTTGTGTCCTGCATGTGCCTTCACCCTGTGCATTCATCTGCCGTCTCGCTTCTCAAATATATGAATGTGAAAGTGTGGGTGAGATGGGGCAGTAATCTTTCCAGTAGTACTGATACAATCATCTTTGTATTTATCTCCTTGTCTGACCCTGGCAGTATGCACAGAGCGTCCTGTGCACTGTTTGTTGGGTTAGTTTGGGAAACGAAGGTGTCAGAAATTGCTGCACAGGGGTTATCTGTCAGATCTTAAAGTCTGTGTCGTAACTAGATTATTTTCTCTCTGCATTGAGTGCTTTTGTACAGGCAAAGGGAGAAGATGATTGCGGGGAGGGGGTAAATCGCTACCGAGATGAGGGTTATGTACTGGGGGAATCTGTGTTTCTCTTGGATAAAACATGTAATTATGGAAGCTTACAAAGTGAAGACAAAGGACTAAAACATTAAAACAGCTGGAGGCACAAAAGTTTCTGAGCTTAGTTTGGTCTAGAAAAATGAGTTGCAGTAAGATGGTAGGTCTGATGCTTTTACCTGGATTTGGGGAAAGTGCTCGAACTTTATTTAGAAAGCTGTTCATGTTTTGTCTGTGTGCAGCTTAAGTCCAGGTCCAAAAAGCTGGTAGATAATGTGTGTATATGTATATACAGTAGTGCTGCTGGCAGCGTTGTCAGCATGATGGAGTTAATGCAACCTTCTGCTGACAGAGAGGGCTCAGAATGAGAAGTAGATCCTGCTTTTACCAACATAAATTATTAAGCTGTCTTGGCACGTCACACACTGTTGTGTGGCAAATGTTGCTTTTTGCTCTGGGCTGATCCCAGAGGCTGCTGGCCTGCACCACAGCATCCTGAGCCTTTGTGGCAACCGGCGCCTAAAATCTCATGGCTTTACAGACCCCGTGCAGAGCCGCTGTAGTCCTAGCTGTCATCTGCCAAGAGAGATGGTCCCTCTCGTTGCGACCAGGTGGAAAGCAGTCACTGCTGATTTCTGGCTGGCAGGTGAAGCCCATTCCTGGGCTTCTGCTTGTAGTTGTGAAGGGGAGAGGTATCTGCAGAAGGGCGATCATCCTCCTTGTCTTTATCTGATGTTTCCTTATCAATAGTGATATAGAGCAAAATGCTGAACCCCCATCCTTGCTGCCTGTGTGGCTGCTCCGGTCTCCGGGGCTTTCTGCGATGTCAGCTTTGAGCAAGATCAAATGAGAAACAGCGGATGAACATTGTGATAGTCAACTGCAAATGGGTGTGAGTAATGGGGTCTTGGAGACCTAACTGAAGAGTTACTGACAGTAAATGTCAAGATCAGACATAGGGAGAAGAAAGCAATGGTGGTGTTGTTACTCGACAGTGTGTTAAAGTGTGCTGCTGAAGAGGACGGTCTTTAAAAATATTATCCTGATACTGCTTTCAGAAGTGTTTGGTCCTGGAGCTTTTCATATCAGCAACTGTGCTTTGGTGAGAGCAGGGAGTGATCTGGCATAGAGCTGGGTTGCTGGCAGGTAGGCAGGAATATTCCTTCTTCTGTACATCTTTCCAGTAGTCAGCTGGTGATTGCGTCAGGATTGTTAAGTCCTTTGATGGATATGTAAAAGCTATACTCTGAATATGTCTCATTGCTCTTTGGATCCGTTTCTGCTTTGGATCTTGCAGTATCTTTGACACAGAGCTTTATAACTTCATGTGCTTGTTTCTTTCCTGCTTTTAAGCCCACTGCTCAGTAGTGTCAAACACTGTCTCACCTGCAGGGAGAGGTAACAAACATTTGCTCTCCATTTCTCCATATCGGTCATGATTTTACAGAACTGTTATATTGTCTATTTCCCTTTTTCAGATGAAAATCCAAGTTACTCGATATTTTCTGAGTGGCTGCAATTTTATCCTTGTCATCTTTGTCCCCTTTCTGTTTGCCTTTTCGGTGTTTACTATCCATTTTTAGGTGGTGACACCGGAATCGCATAGTAATTTTTTGTAGTGCTGTAACAGTAACTTTTGTTTGCTCTTAAAATTGTTTTTCGTGCCTTTTTGACCGCTGCAGAGCATTGGATACTACTCTGAAGGTATTGGCTCACACGAGGCCTGAGGGTTTTTGTTTGATAACAGCTGAACTAAATCCTGTCATGTTGTGGGTATAATTAGGGTTGTTTTTTCCCCATACACGCTGCTTTGCATGGGATGACTTTGTGTTGCAGACTTAAAACTCATCTTCAGGGACTTCCTGTCTGTAGGGTGAGTTTCACTGGAGAAACACCGAGTTCCTGGTTTTTGTTTTTTTTTTTTTATTATTGTTTGGAGAAAATGAAAAAAATTTCCTCTCTTCACTGCAGCTGGGATTCTTAAAGCTCTGGACTTTCTGGAATGCCTCTTCTCATGTTGGACAAATCCTTTAAGGAGAGAAACCCGGTGTGCCAGACCCTTTCTCTGCAGAATGACAGAGAATCTCTCTGTTTTCTCGGTTGTGAAGGGTGTTTACTACAGTCAGGCGGAGTTGGAGAGGCAAGTGTGCAGAATCAACTGATCAGCAAAAAGGTGCTTCAGAGCAAATGTGCCCGTGCTGTGTGTGTACTTTTGCCCAGCAGTTCTCGTTGCTGTTTGGTATCGGTGTGTTTTGCTCCTATAGGAACATGTGTTCCGATCCCCCTGGCTGTTGGGATTTCTGCTCAGGGGGATAGCTTGCCAGTCAGGGCTCATTTCATAGCTGAGGAATATCGTTGAAGGAAGCGGATACCACTTAGTTGTTTGGCTTCTTTAATGCTGGGTTTTATGCTTAGTCTCCCTGCAGAAGTTGCATGTCTGATGCATGCCTTTGATGCCATAGTTTAAAGCCTTCTGAAGGTATTTTTACTGTCCCATAGCTTGTGATATCAGGATGTGCACACGTAGAGGGAATGATGATCCATCGTGAGTATTTACTGGTGTAAATGCATGTGCCACACACATGACGACCTGTCATTAACATCTACTGGTGTAAATGGTGTGCTGTGCCACCCGCGCGCTGTGTGTTGTCTGTGCAGTTTGCACACGTGCATTTAAGCAAGAACATATGACCAGCAGCAGTGCCACAAATAGATGCTGCAATAGGAAGCAGTGGTGGCGGTGGTAAAGCCAGATCTTGCGGTAGGATGTGGTCAGGGTGCTGTTGGTTCACGTTTTTACATTATGTACAGGTTAAGCTCATGTGGTAAAGCTTGGATGTTTCCAGTGAAAGGATGCTGGGTGAAATGTTGAATTGGAGCAGATGCTGAATGAAGGCTGAAAAAACCAGTGTGCTTCTGAGCTATGAATAGTGTTTCAGCTATTTATCCCTTGCATGCCTAAAAATGAGGTAGTTGGGTTCTTTGGTTTTGCAGCTTGAGACCCAAATGATGTCCAGGGAAGGCTGGACTTCAGAAAAGCAAGAGTGTGTGTGGGGGGAAAAAAACCCAAAGCAAAAAAGCCACCCAAAAAACCCCCAAACAATAAAACCCCAAGCTATATATTAAATAGATTTTCCTTTGCATTTTTCCAGAGGTTTTGGTGAGCTCTGTTCTTACGGGTTGGAGGAATTGCTTTAAAATTCCTAAGTTTAGTAAAATGAAGAAAAATTAATTTTTAAAAAAAGGTGATGGAGACCTGCTTGCTAGATCTGACTGGACTCCAAACTCTGCTCTCCTGCCACTCCCCTCTCCCTGGGAATAAGCCTCTGAGCACACTGGAGTGTGAGCATAGGGTGACACAAGTAATGACCCTCCGAGGCCCTGGGAGCGCTGTGCGGTGATCAGCGCGGGCCCTTCTCTCGGAGCTTGCTTTGCCTTCTTCCCTGGAGATTTCCCATTATTTTGGAGCTGGTTTAGTTGGTGCAGCTCTGCCTTGAGCTGCTAATCTAGCGAGTATGCCTGTGCTGGCATTGGGGGCTCTGGGGTAGCTCCCATAGCAGAAGCGCTGTCTGCAGCTAGTGCACAGCTCTGCCTTTGCCTCCTCCCTTAGAAAGAGTGGCTTCAGATCGACATTCTGTTTGATTGCTCTTAGCTGCAGTAATGTGAAGAATAATAATATGAATATTATTAACGCTATCTCTGTTCTAAAGGGACAGCTGAAATGGTTGGGGAGCTGTTGTGTTCAGATTTTCCGAGTAAAGGACTGGGTATCCTGCCTGCAGGCAGCATGGTTGCTGGTTCTGCACCTCGGGTTCAAGTGTTGGCTGTGTGCTGTTGAACTCTGGATGGTTTGATTTATTGGGTGTGTTATCGTAGAACATAAGGGAAGATCTTGAGTTTGCTGCTGCTGTTTAAATTAAAAGACTATTGCCTTAAGTATTCTTCCACCATCTGCACAAGAAATAGAACCCCCTGAGAAGATAAATCATCTGGTTTGGTTTTCTACTTGACAAAATTATAGCTTTTAGTCTTGAAGTGCTAAGCTTTTATGTACCGTGGATTAACCAAGGGAATGACCCGAAACGTGGTGATGCCTAGCTGAGGAGCTGTCTTCGGTTGGTAACAACGCAAATGAAACTGTTGGAAGGTATTCCTGAGGCTTTCAGTGTAGTTTTGATTGTCTGGTGGCTTGTCTCATGAATTCCCTCATCATTTAAGAGAGGATTAATTTTGTAAAGAGTTTGTGATTTATATAAAACCATAAGAGACTGGATTCTCCATTGCCAGGAACTGATTCCGTCACCTGCATCCGCTTGGTGTTACCAGAAAACATTGCTGTGCTGCTCCGGGGGCATTTGCAACTCACCTGAGGCCAGGCTAACCTGCCGTACGGTGCAAGAAAAATCTCAAATTCAGTGTCTTCTAATGCTTTTCAGGTTAAAAACAAAGTAGAACTTCAGCCCAATGAAAACCCGGTATTCTTGGAGGTTTTGTCCTCCAACTCTTCCAGATTTTACCGGTATTGCAGACTAAACTCCTGCAAGTAATCCTTTCTGATGGTTGTGCTGGTTCCCAAATCTAACCCAGAGTCTGGAACCGAAGAGAGATCTGTGCACTGTACCTGGTGTAACCACAACTACGTGGCAATAACGTCAGCAGGACTGAACTTTGTAGCAGTTTGATTGCTTTCTTCCTTTTTTCCGTTGCAGTATCAGAGGCTGAGGGTAGAGTCCATTCTGCCAAGCGCTGTTCCTAAGCGTGGGTGCGTGGGCTGGGGAGACTCAGCATCTTGCAGTGGAATTGATCCAGGAATGAGTCCAGCGCTCAGCCTTGCAGAGGCATCCTGTTTCCTTTTGAGAGGAGGGAGGAAGGATAAATTTGTGTGAGGGCTGACCCTGTTGTGTTCAGGGATGGGATGGAGAAGATCCGGTGTCTGAGAACCAATATCGCATGTCCTCTGTCTCTGCCCTGCTCGCTGGGGTCATGCTGTATGTTGGCAGTGGCTGCTGTCTGTAAGGATTCGCTGGTGGATAGGTCTCATTGTCCTGATGTGAGTTGCTGATCTTGGAGCAAAATTACTCTGACAACTTTTTGTTTCCTTGGAGTTGATGCTGACATCTTCTCTCCCAATCGTTTGTGTCCTTTTTTAGGGCACAGAGGCAGGAGAACCTGAGCTCACAACGTGTGGCTGCTCTTTACGGTTGTTTGCCTGCTCCTGTGTCTGTGATAGCTCAGGGTCAAGGTTTTGCGGTACCTTATGACCTCCTGTGAGGTACCATTGCTGCTCCCTGATTCTCCCTGGGGGGAACTAGACTGTTAGCTATTTGGGGTGGAGGCCCAGAGTAATTTCTGAGTGATACGAGTGGGCTACTGGTAAAAAAAGCAAATTATTTTTTTTTCCCTTTATCTCCTGCTATGTTTAGCTATTTATTTCCTCCCCATTTTGCTAATGCTAGTGTTCGTGCAGACACATGGTGAGACAGATTAAGGAGCTGATCCAGCTGAAAACTAACCCCTTTTAGTAAAGGAGTGGGAAAGGATTTGTTTGGGGAGTGTTTGCTGGTAATTGCTGGCACAGAGGCAAGATGAATGAGGGGGAGGGAAAGACGCTGCCTCTTTCGCAGCAGCCTGTGCTTATGTTGGATTAAAGTGACTCTGGGCCCACACCCATGGTCATTGTTGTAAATTGGCTGGCAGTAATCTCTGCCGAATGATGCCAAACTCCTCTCATCCCTGGTTTTTAACCTGCGTGGAAGTGCTGGTGTCTTCCTTGCCTCTGGAGCTGGAGTCTGCAAAACTGAGACGTACCCCAGTGCCGAGTGTGCCCCTCTGCTCTCGGGGACTCAGGGCACCAGCTGACCCACGCTCTGGTGGCAGACGCCTGCCTGTGAAGTTCACACTGATTTGTTTCTCTTGTTTGTTTCCCTAGGTGATTTCTCTGGTCAGCTTTTAGCTTATTTGAGTCTTGGTCCGTTATTCATTATTGTTGGCTTTGTAACACTCATCATATTCAAGAGAGAGCTTCACACGGTGAGTCCTGTCCCCAGCTTCTCCTTATGACAAAATATTTTCCTTTGTCACCTGGTGCTCCTGTATTCACACTTCTTTTTCTCTCTTTAAAGGGCAAGCTAGGTAAGGTGATCTTCCTGTCAAAGAACAGCAGGAGACTCTTAACACCTGCTTAGCCTTTCCTGGCTTTTTTGTTACTCTGTGGTATGTTTTGGGCATTATCTGTCCAAAAATGTGTAGGGAGGTGTCTGAGGAACTAAAGAATGCTGTTGCAGACTGGGAATGCTCCCAAGATCCAGTAGGATCGTAGCACTAGTAGGTTCCTGCAAGATGGGCAGCACATGCAGGAGATGGTGTCAGTAACTCAGTAGGATGTGCTTTCTTTGAATAGTACTGAGGAAGAAAATGGGATACGGAATAAAACCGACAGATTCCCAAGGGAGTGGATCTGTCTATAAGGGTCACTTCCCAGCTGTGCATCAAATACCAGGGACACAAGAGGCTTGCTTCTGTCAAAATGACCAAGAAGGGACTTTTTTGTAATACATAATGCTGTCTGTCTTCTCTGACAGGTAGTTGGGAATCGGTGTCATGGATAAATTCCCTTCAGGAAGTATAAACCACTTGTAACATTTGTCCTCAGTAAACAGATAAAATAGGGCCAGTGATAGGATTTTGGCTACAGATGTCTAATATGGGGCCATGGTGTCATGGGAACCAGGGGCTCAAGGGACCTGGGCGTGGGACTTGTAGGTTATTAAGCCGATGATAGCTAGGCAGCTGTTAATTTTTGGCAACCCAAAGGTTTCTTGCTGACCCAAAAGGGAGAATAAGCTGGAGTAACTATTGTACAAATTCATGGGTTTTTTTTAAATACAGGGGCTTGTTAATTGTTGGTAATGAGGCAAGTGTTGAGCTTGGTTCCCAGTTCTTGGCATGGGAAGTCTCCACTGAGCTGGAGAGATGTACCAGCTGACTTGCAGCAGCCTGACCCGTAGCTCAGGACACAGAGTGAAAAATTGCTTCGTCATCTGGAATGGGACTGAGCGTTAAGGAGGCAGAGTATCATCGCTAGCTGGGAATTTGATCACAGCAGCAGCACTAATTTAGGGGAGGTGTATGGACCATTGAATTAAAGAGTAAAAATAAGTGGTGCCAGTCTGGCTCAGTCCAGAACGTGATTTCATTTTAGACTGAAGACAGCAGCTTCAAGATCAAACAATTCATAAAGGGAAAAGGCAGAAAGCCTAAAAAGTCATCTTTTTTAGCTATTTACCCAAATAATGGTGTGTGCACTCCCCCTGTTGGTCGTTGGGGAAAGACAATCACTTAAAACCTACCCTGATAAAAAAATGTCACTTTCTACGCTTGCTGGTGGAAGTATGTGAACATAATTGCTCTACAGTGTCATTTTTTGCCTCTTTCTGTGTATCATCTGCTGAAAAGCTGCATATACACAACATGTTGCCAAATACGCAAAGTGGCCTGAAAAAGAAATGCTTTTCTTCCTCCTTCTAGCTAGAGAATTTTGAAGCTGTTGGTTTTAACTCTAGTAATCAAAAAAGAAAACTAGAAACATGTGGTTTGGGGTTTTGTCAACAGAGAGAGCCTGGTAAGTAGATGGATCTTTTAGATAGGATGACGCAGTTGTCTTGCCTTCACAGATCTCTTTCTTGGGAGGGCTGGCATTCAACGAGGGAGTGAACTGGTTAATAAAAAATGTAATCCGGGAGCCTCGGCCCTGCGAAGGTATGGTATGGCCCATTGGTGTCATGGTGTCGGTTGAGTTTTGAGTGGAATGCTAACTCTGGGAGGGTTAGAGGATATTTTCCCCTTTGCCTCATGTTGGCTTTGGATGTTTGGGTGTAAGAAGGCTGGCAGAGCCATCTGAGCAGAGATGTCCTGTGGACTCATGTGCATACACTCCAGCAGAGTGGTCTGGCTTTGTGTCTGGAGCGTTCCAGCTGCTATGTACAGAGTAGACCTTGACCATACTCTTTCTTCTTCTCTTCCCAGAAGCCCATTCAACAGTGACCACAAAATATGGGATGCCGTCCAGCCACTCCCAATTCATGTGGTTTTTCTCTGTCTATTCCTTTCTGTTCCTTTATTTAAGGTAAAAATTCAGTGTCAGGTTTTGGCTGTTAATATGTTGAAACACCTGAAGTAGGTGGCTCTCCCTCGCTGTGTGCCACTTCAGTGGCATAGTGGAATTAAATCCGAGGAACCGCACAATCTACGGTGGCTAGGGTGGACGAAGCATGTCTGTCTCAATCTGAATGTAGGACTGTCGTTATCACTGCTGGAAACTGAAGGGTATGGGTGGGCCTCCTGTGCCTGTCTGGGTGCAGGTCTCCTGCTTTGCTTTTTCTGAGCTGTGACGATCCAGCAGTGTGAGGGAAGGGCGGGGGGGTGGGATAGGGAGGAGGAAAGAAGAGCTGCTTTCTCATGTGTCTACTCAGTTTTGTCAGTGGTTATCTCCCTTACCAAGTACTGGTTTTACATGCTGTGCTGTGCTTTTCTGAAATTCTTGCTGGGGCATGGCTCTGTCTTGTGGCTCCATGTGTGGAGGAAGACAAAACTCAGAGTTCTTCCTGGCTTTGTGGATGGTGGAGGGACTCTGATGTCTTGGCTCCCTGTTGCATATGCTCAGCATGTGCCTTTCACATCAATTGCAGTGATTGTGAGCATTCTGCCTTCCATCACAGCAAATCCTGCTAACAGTTGGAGAGAGAGAAGTGGGGCTTTCTGGCTTCTCTTTAACTGTTGCCAGTGGGACAGATTGCTGCTGGGATGGTATCCAGCTGCCCATGACCCCACCGGAGTAGAGCTTTCCTAGGTATCAGAGGTAGTGAGAACAGAGATAAGGACTGCTCAGCTCCCTGCCACTGTGCTAATGGCTCTCCATCTCTTTCAGAATGCACCAAACAAACAATGCGAGGTTTCTGGATTTACTATGGCGACATGTGCTGTCCATCTGCCTCGTCACAGTGGCTTTGCTAGTCTCATATAGTAGGTATGGAGCAATTGTTTGTCTTATGCTCTCATACAGTCCTGTGGCCTTGAACAGCCAGCAGACCTGTCATTCCTTATCCTGCATTTCTGATCTAATTCTCAACGACTGCGTTGTACAAGTCAGCGCTTTGCAGAAGTTGCTGTGTTGCCATGAGACCCTTCAAATAAGCAAAGGTGCTACATGTGTGGTGCTTCACAGAAGCATTTGTAAAACCCCAGATCAGCTGAGCCTGTACCAAATCCCTGTCAGCTCCATCGCCATGCTCCAGCCTCACTGCCTCACCCTCTTTCCAGCACTAATCATGAAAGCATTGCACCATGCCTTGGCACACCAGCCTCTGCAGCATGTGGATTGCTACAGTGGATCAAGCTGATTGTTTTGCTTGAGCATTAGTTAATAAAAACATTTATAGCTGTTTGACTTGCAACTTTTAGTTGTATTAAAATGAATAAAGACAATGAAACTTTAATAATTATTTTTTTTTTCTCCTTTAGTAGATTAAAAAAAAAATACACACACATAAAATGAGCTTCAGTGATTGGAAACCAGACAAACTCAGGCTAGAAATAAGGCCGTGTTTTCCATGGGAAAGTAATTACCTGTTGGCACAGTTGACTGTACGCTAGAGCTGATTCCGTATTACTGGTTAGTTTTAAAATTCTGACAGGACAATTTCATGAGAGATATATGATCTAATTCAAATAAAAATTAATTTGAGGAAATCCACTGGCCTGTGCTAGGCAGCGTGTCAGACAAGATGATCTTAATGGCTTTATGATATATGGGTGAAAAGAATTTTGGATGTGACTCGTGTAGCTCGTGCACTGATAACAGACCATTAATAGAGCTTGCTGAACGGCTGCAGTCCCAGTAAGCATGCTGTGGGTAGTGTAGCCTTCGTGCTGTCGCATTTGGGAGCAGCAAAATCTGAACAAAAATGCTGTCTGTGTTCTTAAAAGCCTTTAAGCCTCAGCTTTGGTGGCTTGGAGGGGACTTGTCCTGTTACTGGCTTTGGAAAAGTCTCTCGTGGGAACCAGCATTAATAGTTCCTCAGCTAATCCAAAGATAGATGAAGCAGAATGTGGAGGGTTATTGAGTTGAGCTCAAACTAGAAGCACTCTAAGCTGAAACTGCTGGAGCAGGGAAAACAGTTTTTTCCAGTTTTTTGCCCCCACTTTTTTGCCAGCTTTTGAATGAAAAAAAACCAAAGATACCCACTTTTAACACCTGGAGGATAATTTGCTCAGAACATCTGAGGGTCCAGTGAAGCATCAGCCCTTGGGTCATACTTCCTCTTGTTTTAAAGCCTGCCTGGTGACTCTTCTCTTCCACTGCAGGGTTTATTTGCTTTACCACACCTGGAGCCAAGTCTTATATGGAGGTGTGGCAGGAAGCATTATGGCCATAGCCTGGTTTGCCTTCACACAAGAGATATTAACTCCTCTCTTCCCACGGATAGCTGCGTGGTAAGTCTTCGTTCCGTGGAGGTTTTATTCCTGCAAGTCTGCATTTTGTGGATTGCTGTTCTACTCATTTAATGAGTCCCTTGCAATGAGCTGGTAACACACATGTAGTCGAATTCCCTGACAAAAGAAAATTCCACTAATCAATAGGTGTAAAAATTGTACCTTGCACCTGAAGCAAAACAAAGATACTTCAGTCTCTAAATTTCTAGTTGGAGCTGTGCAAGCCCTGACTGTAAATGGGCTCCTCAAACTGCCAATGTTACAGATACTAGAAATGAGAATTCCTGGATTCTGTTGCAGTTTTGCATAATGACTGTTGTGTAACCTACTTGTTCCTCCATGTTTTCTTGTGCATGCATATACAAAGGATCACATTTCCTTGCCTGTTATGGGTGGGGGAGAGAAGAAGTTTAAGAAACTGGTACATGAGTAAAGCCCTCTGAAGCTGTGAGGTGTGGCAGAGTGCTGGAGAAGCTTTTCAAGCAGAACAGACCTTTCATAATGAATGTCTAATGACCTAGTGAAATTGCAAAACTCTTTAAATGTAATGTAGTCTGGAAACATTGTGTAAGGAAAGAAAAAAGACAAGAGCTTTTTTTATTAACAAGGAGCCCTTTCCCAGACTGAAGGGTAATAGAACAGTAATGTTAAGTCTGGAGCAGTTTTTGTGCTTTTTAAAAATTATTATTATTTTGATTAAAGTTATGTTGGAGAAAAAGACTAATTATTTCCCCCTTTCTACCACCTTGTCCATTTCCAGGCCAATTTCAGAGTTCTTTTTAATCAGAGATACCAGCCTCATTCCAAACATCCTGTGGTTTGAATACACAGTCACAAGAGCAGAGGCAAGGTAAGTGATCCGAGGGTGGGGACGAGCTGGAGCTGGTTTAACTTGTCAGATGTAATTATTAATTTATTTTCTAATATGTAGCTAACTGCTGTGGGTAGAATAGTGCAGAGTAGACAAATACCAAGTTGTGGGTTAATTACTGCATCTGGAAGGTGAGTATCTTTGGCAGTGTTTGTGATTAAAGAACGTTTCATTTAAATGGTCAGTATTTCAGCTCCCCAGCCCGTGTTCTTTGCAAGTGTTTATAATCTTGCATCCTCGTGTGAGCTTGTGTGCACTTAAGGCACTGTGGATGGTCTAGGACTGTAAAGAGTAGGAAGGACCGATCTCTTTGTAGAGTATGGTGGGGGCAGATCGATTTCTGTGTGGAGCTAAGCAGAGCCTTATTTTAATCCTCCTGTGTTTTGCCCACTGGTTTACTGCGGTACCCTGCGACAAGGTTGGAGCCACCTCTCACCCCACCCTCTGTGTTGCCGTTACAGAAACAGACAGCGCAAGCTGGGTACGAAGCTCCAGTGACTCGGGAAGTGTGGGGACCAGAGTGCACGTTTTAACAGAGACAGACAAGAGCACAGACCTGGGAGCAGCAAGGAACCTTTTAACAGACGGACCAAAGGAACAGGCAGGGACCATATCCAAAACCTGAAAGCCTTTGCTCTGCTTTAGCAGCTAGCTGGATGCTCCCTGATGCATGTGGGACCGTGCAGGAGTAGAAACTCATTTTCAACACAGATGCACATTGCCGGTTGGAAAGTACCATCGTGTCTACGTCAGGGGAGGGGGGAGAAAATGCCTGGTGTCATGTTCGGGGGAGGGAAAACCAAATATGAATCCTTTCTGTGACTTTTTTTTTTTTCCAGCATGAAATATACACACTATTTATTTATTTTTTTAAATGGAACTATTGTTTTTGGGGTGGGTGAGGCATTGGTTGTGTGTTTTGGTTTTGCTTTTTATCTGGGTTTTTCCTTTTGGAAGAAGATGACAAAACTAATCTCAAGTTGATCATCATTAATTAGGGCTTTCAATTTTAAAAAACTTCTTAAGGGGGAGGGGAACTAGGATGGGTTGATTTGGGCAGAAGGGAGAGGAAGGCTTTCTTTCCTTTCTGCAACCAGTTTGGGAGATAAAATTAATTCCAGCTGCACTTTGTACAGACAGGAGAGACTAAAGGTCTGATCTTTAACACTAGTGACGGTTCTGCAGGGAAGCCTGCACAGATACCATTAAGGGGAGCATGTGTGAAAAACAAAGGAAAAACTGAAATGTACTGACTTTTTTTTTTCTACTGCTGCTCCTGTTGTGTAATTAGCAAGAGTGTCTTTCTCAGAATCTCTTCTAGGTGGCAAGGTATCATACGTATCTCATGTTTATTCCATCTCTTCCTTTATACTTTTATTACCTCAGGGTTGCTGTGATCTGTACAGCTTGTGTTGTACTGAGCGTCCTACCGCCGGCACTGGAAAGCCCACTGGATCTAAGCGGTGCTGTGCCCCAGTCAGAGTCAGCCCAAAGCCTTACAAAATTCAGTTGCTAGTCTCTGTCTTAAGCACTGGATTTTTTTTTTTTTTCTGTTAAAGCTTAAGGGAGGGACTTTTCATAATGAACAAAGTGACAACCATAAATGACTAACAAGGCGAATGAATAATAACTAGCTCAGCTGCTGTCTGAATTATTTCTTGAAGAGTCCTGTTAGAATCCAACCATGAACTCCAGTAGTGGTGAGCTCATCCTAGCAGAGACTCCTGCCAGGTGGTACAGTGGCTTGCTCGGGGTTCTGCAGCAGTAACCTTGAATGCTGAACTCCTACAAGCAAGTTTTGCTTTCCATCCTTCTTCCTTTCTGATTCTTCGTGTGGCAGTCAGCTCTGGATGTGGTGTCTGTGGGAGCGTGCCTGCCATCGGTGTGTGCTGGTGATGCCTACGACTGCTGTGGTCCGGGAGTTCACCTGGCAAGGGCTGTACTCAAAGGGCTTCAGGGCTGTGCATGGACACATTCTGTATTTCTAGTATATAATGCAGCAGTTCCAGTGTAACTACAGAGAAGTATTTATTCAAAGCACAATTGACTTGAACTTTCACAGATAAAGGACAGCTTCTGAACTGGCTCAAAGGTTATCCGTGTGCCTTCGATGCAGTCATGTGAGCACAGGTAAAATGACTGTCACAGCTTGGTCTTGCTGCCTGTTTTACTATCTCACTTTAATCAGATTCCTGCATTATAAAGCTCCTTGAAGTAAGATGCATTTCTGTTCATCTTGATGTTGATTTTTTTTTTTTAAGTTTTCATCTGTGCCTGTTGCCATAGGAGTTTGTGTGTTTGTATGGGGTGGGAGCTACTGTAGAAACTGTTGGACACCCAGAGTGTTAACTCCAGAAAGCAGTGATCCTGATCTAGAAGATCAGGAATGAAGGCTGTTTAAATTTCTGTGTTTAAGTAGCTACAGGTAGTAAACTAACTGTTTTCAGTTGTTACAGCAATTTTTTTTTTAAAGAAGTTTAGTATTTGCATAACATGAGCAATCCTGTTAACAGTTGAAGGACCTGAGCACTGGATCTGCTTTGAAGGTGCATCAGAATAGAGGCGTCTGCAGATTTCATAAGGACATTTGATCTGGCTTAGAACAGCCCTATTAACGTGAGACAGGCCATCAGCCAGGCCACAGGATATGGTGGTACCATATGTTTTGATTTGAAAGCTGGTACTCTTCACTTATTTCTTGCAAAACCATTTCTTTTCTCTTTATATCTCTTGTAAGTTAACTTACAAAACCAGAGGGGAGGTCACAACTCTTCCCCAAGGACAAGGCTGAAAGAGTGGATTGTTTGAAGAGTGGCTAGCACTCCCCTAGCCTCTCAAGCTGTTTTGACAGACTGCTGGAAAAACTGTTTGTGGAAGCACCTTTTGAGAGCTAGAGCACAGGGAAGAGGTTTCGTCTCCTCCTGGAGAGCAGTGTAGTGTATAAACTGTTCCACTTCATGTTGCCTTCAAACCCAAGCTTCCTACAGTAATTCTTAGGAGTAAGGGAAGGGAAGAAGAGCTCTTGTAAGACACTGTAATAAACTCTCCTCTGTTCTCTGTGAGTTGTTTGTAATCTGCATCTTCTGCCTACTTTTGCTGTACCTTTCCAGAAATCTTTGCAATACTTGATACAGTAGAAATTCCTTAGTGATCCCATGGATTTTCTTACCTAAATGGTGCTGTGCAGGAAAAAGATTTGAGCTCTGCCTTATTATCCTACACTTGTATGAAGTCTCCTGCCACTAGTTTTCTGAAATGGAATATTTTCTTTCGAATATGTGGCTTTGCAAGCAGATGCTTTCTCTTCCTCCCCTGTATTCAAGGGGGCTGGATGGAGATACCAAGACAATAAAAGGAAGGTGACAGAATGCTGTGGTTCACTGTTCTTGCTGTCCCCATACAAACATCCTCCCATAAGGGTACTTACGTAACTTCTGCAGTGTCTAAGGACACTTAAGTCTTTTGACAGCGGTTATCTGTTTATTGTGTTTATTCAAATAACATTTCAAAACTTTGCATGACATGGATTATACTACGGAAACAGTATTTAACACAGCTCACCAGCAAAGCATGCAACACTACCAGGCTGTGTCAGAAATTGCACTCATACCCCAAGAGTTACCTGAACAATTTCACTCTATGTATTTCTTAAATGCATTTGCTCCAAATTGGTAGTTTTTCTGGAACTTAAGTTTCTTGTACTTAATGTGCCTTTAAAACAATGGACATCTCTTGATAAAACAGACAATCAGAAACAGGGAGGAGAATAGTATTCAGACACTGAAAAAATCAAGAAGGTACAAATCAGAAGGACATCACATTTTAGAACTTGTACAATAAGAAAAGACTTTTTAAAGGAAAAACATTGTAATGATTTTAGTGTCCATTCAAGCACTTCAAAAATCATCTTCTTCATCTGAAATTCAGCTCCATTTAAGGATGTATTTTTTAATGAATCTTGTATCTCTCTCAATGTGACAGTCTGCTGCTTGCAGCTGTACTCTGCTGAAGCTAGTGGGATATCCAGATTTAGATCCAGAATAGATCAATCCCATCTTCTGAGATACAGTCACAGCAGCACGTACTTCTGCTTAATCTTTAATAGGCACTTTCCTTTGGGAGCCTTCCCCTTTGATAAGACAGAAGCACAAAGGGGCCAGTCTCAAATACTTAAGTGGCAATACTGTAGCGTCAGCGGCTGAAGGCATTGCAGACAGGGAAAATTAACTCATCCCCTAGCAACAGAGGTTGATTCAGTATGGGGGCAGGATTAGTTTGGCAAAAGGAATATTTTTTCAATGTAAAAGGCTCTGTAAATCCAGATCTTATTCCAAGAAGGTTTGGTCTTTTATGTAGTATTTACAGAATCACTTACACCGTGATGATACTGATAATACTCTTGCAGTTTTCAGCCTAACTCATACAGAGGAGTCAAAAGAGCAGGGATGCGTGCTCGCAGGTTTGTAGCGCTCCTGTTGGATTTTAAAAAAACATCTCACTCCATTCAGGATTCTTCTAAAAGATAACTAAATCCATGTAGATGATGTGAAAGTGGCAGTTCATACAATCACTGGCTGTGCAGGTGAGTTTCAGTTAAATTTTCCTTTTCAAGGTTTATTTAGTTAAAAGACAGAAACTTTGAAATAACATCATTTTAAGAAAAAATGCAGTACTGTGGGCTTGTGTTTTTCAAGAAGCAAGTTAGAATTATTTTTTTTTCTTTTACTTTGAACAGGTTTAGTGCAAATTTCTTCATATATGTTCACCAAGGCACTTTGATCATGTCCCTTGCTGTTCTATGATTAGCAAAGTAGCAGCTACAATCACCTATTTCCCTGTTAACAAAACAGGCCATCACACTCCTACTGCTTCGAGTTACGGTGATGTCCCAGCAGCCAAATCTTTGAGGGTGTGCAATTTAAATATTAAATTCCTGTTGCAGAAATAGCACTAGAATTTGTCATTACCATACGGTTTTACTAAATAAAAGTACGGTCAGGAGCTTGGATTCTAGCAGATTCATTGGAAGTAGTGCTTACAAAAATTCCTGTGCTACCATGGGATGTTAATGTTTATATATAATCTTTTACTGTCTCAAGTTTGTCAACTGAACATGAAAACTATCATGAGATCATTTTGTCACAGGATAGAGCTGGCACAAATCTGAGTAATGTTGCAGTAAGAAAAATCTCCAAGAGTGGCAGAAAAGGCGCAGTACTGTTACTGCAGGACCAGTGGCTGCCACAAACATCTGCAGTGCCTGCATGTTCTCAGCTTTCTTCCTGCTTTCAATATTTTCTGCCCTGATAAAGCAGAGTGATGGGAAAGAAGGGTGATTCTGCAGCTGTTTTTCCTTTGGTTCTAACGGATTTCAACGCTGTGGGCCAGAAACAGAAGTATGTTCTGGAGTTCCAGATCAGAAGCATTCTTATTTGTCCATAACTGAGGCTTAACATATGCACAAATATGTTGTTTCTGTAAGTCAAGTATAAAATCACATTGGGCTAATGTGTGCACTGAAGGCTTGGCGTTCGGGGTAGTAAACAAAAGGTCAGCATCTTTTTGTTTTCCTCAGTGCCAAACAAAGGTACAACGAAGCAAGTGTCCTGCTAAAGGCATAGGCAATCCCTTCGCAGCTCTGCAAATGTGAAGATACATAAAGCCACAGCTCGCAAAACCTTAAGTTTTGATGAAGCTTTGTGGTGAAAAAGCTTTACACTGAGCCTGAAGATCCATGGCTAGGACTGCAGCAGCAAGCTTAACAAAAAGCCCAAAACAACAACGAAAAACCCACCTTAGTTTGTAGCAAATGATATTCTGTTGTTAATAGGGTCAGTGCAACAGAAAGGAGATCCCAGCATCCTAAAACAAGGGGAAGGGAACATTCCCAGGCCTGTAAAGCATGTACTGGTCAGAGTGCCTGGGATAAGTAGTGCAGTGCACTCTAACAAGGCTGGATCTGCTCTGACTTAAGAACTTCTTTCTCCCCTTGCTGAAGTTCAATGGTGACGTTTTGCTGGAGCAGCAGAAAAATCTTCAGTCAAGTTTGAAAGATGCTGGACTCTTTGGAAGACTAAACCAGCAAAAAGACTTGGACTTACGGTAGTTCCATCATGTAATTCTGCGCTTTTCCTGGAGAAGAACTACCTTCCTCACCAAATGGATTTAGATATGGTAAGGACTGTGCTTTCAGTATTCCTTTACAGTAAGTTCCATAAAAATAATATTTCAGTCCTCTTTGAGGACAGGAAGGTGCACTTTGCATTGATGGGAGAGAACAGGTCAGTTCTACTTTGGTTTAAGGCAGCGTTTCCTCTCACCACTAATACCTGCAGATGACTGTTCTGTAACCTCTTGCTGAAAACAAATCATAGGTGCCCTCCTAGGTTCCAGGGCAAGGAATCACCTCAATCATTTTCTCTGGAACTGGGAACATCAGTGCATGAGGAAGAGCCCCTTTAGCTGGGGGTTTTGCATCATGTTTGCCTCTTACAGTTTGGATTTGGGAGTGGACTGGAGCAAGCTCCTCATGTCTAGCAGTGCCTTCTCGAGATAATGTGCCATGCGGGCTGCATTTGTCTCGGCACAGCTGTTGAATGCTGAAATGGCAAAGTTGATGTGTTCATCCATAGGGTTGTAACAGATTCCATAGCCATCTGGAACCACGGGACCAAAACACATCACACAGTCTGTCTTTGCTGGGACCTGGGGAGACAACGTGATTAAAAATTTCTAACCAGCCAGAGAGAAATGTAGCCATCAAATGCTAACAGCTCTATCAACAGTAGAAGAAATTGCAATCTCATGAAGAGTCTCTACAAGAGGGACTTTTTGGTCAGACCTGCCCACCACCACACACATGCTGGATTCTGGCATTTACCAGCAATGTGTTTTCCTGTGCATTTGCAGAGGAGTGTTTCTTCTCCCCAAGATGAGCTTGTAGTAAATCACAAGCAGAATTGTATCACTTAGAATCACAGCACAGCAGAGGCGTGTAAAGCCATTCTGGCAGCTAACTTCAGTTGCTGTCATTGCAGGTAGACACCAAACACTCCTGGTGATCTTGGCCTGGGTTGTGCTGGTGCTTTACAGGGTTGAGAGGGACTGTGGCAGCTCTAGGATCAGATCTGCAGCTTTATGGGATCGGTAGCAGGCTTAAAAATTTCTGTCCCAAAATGAAGATTAGTTTCTAACAGGAGGGAATGAAGGAGAAACGTAGAGAAGAAAGGCAATTAAAAGAAACCAAGAGAACACTTCCATCTTTGCTCAGATGAGTCTTACCTGGCTGGTTGAGAGGTTGAAGTGCATTGCAACAGCATATGCTGTGTCCATGAACAGTTCAGGGATGCTCACGAGGTCCTCAATAGCTTGAAGCTTCAAGCCCAAGAGGTGGCGGTCTATTGCATTGCCCCTTATTGCCTGTAGGGAAGGAAGACTAGATGAAAGTCCGTCTAGCAGGCAAGCGAGCAAATCCATTTCCTTGAGTTAAAGAAAAAAGCACTTCTAAAAAAATATCTAAATGTTTAAAGTCAGAAGAAAACTAGATCTTGTCTTTAGGACCAATATCAGTCTTGTTTGTAAAATTAAACAGACAGTGGAACCAGCCTTACAGTTCCTGCCTATGGGCTCCCTCTGTTTTAACGGGACCTCATGTAATTTTGGCATTTATCAGCAACAGTGACAGTGAGAACTGAACCTATTTTCATATTTGATTCTCTCCTTTAGGTCAGTCACAAGGGACACTTAAAACCACTAGCTAGAGAGAAAGCATTCAGTCTGTGGTCTAGAGCACTGTCAGATCGGAGTTAGACCTATGCAACAGCACTAATGGCCATGTTGCTGTGTCAGCAGAAAAAGCTCTTGAGGCTTCTGGTGAAAGACAAGATCTTCTTTACTATGTAAACCCCCAATTTTGTGTGCATAGAGAACACTCACCATATCCGTGTATTCCCTGTGCGCCTGTGTAGCTCTCCTCAGTAAATCTACTTTCTCCTGGTCCTGAGAACACACAGATCTGTTTGTAAGTTTTTCTCCAGAATGGAAAATGTGATTTTGGCTCTTCCTCTAGGATGGAGGGGATTTCTGCCTTGTCTAGTCTAGACTAATTTTTATATTTACTAGATTTAATTTTTAAACAGTTTTGCTTGGCTGTGTTACTTCATTCTGAATGGGGTTCTCCACCCATCAGCAGCAGAACTTAAAGTCTGAGTAACTAAACAGACTTTTAGAAGGGACATACTTCTTTTTGGGGGGATTAGAAATGTCCAGATGTTGTCTCCCAGGCTTTCAACACATGTGAAAGGAAAGGAAAGCCAAATCAAACCCAAGGTGTGTAACTATACACTCCAAGCTGTGGTTTAGCTCAGCTTCATATTGGGTGCAGCTCTGCTTAGCTGAAACCAGCTGACACAGGGTTAGCCAAATAAGCAGCTTTCCTCTTTTTCTGGAGTGGAGTCCTCTTACTCCACTTCTCTGAGATCCTCACCGATTTGTCAGGGCTGTCCATTGCCTGCACAAACTTTAGAGAGTCTACAGAAGTGGAGCGGATGGTGTCTGTGCGGCCCAGGCGGAACATCCGTAGTGATGCACTCTCGTATGTGGCACAGACATGGCCGTACATCCTGGAGGATGGAGAAGAAAGTCACAGAAGTGAGTTTGTCCTGAGAGGAATGGCCTCTTGTGAAGCAGAAGAACTGGGGGGAAGGGGAAAACTTTATGTGAGTGAGTCCCACTGACAGCTGACCTCTGATGCTTCCTTACTGCGACTGTACACACACAGAGGGGTTAATCTCCCCTGTTGGCTGGCAGCTGCCACAAGTGAGATTCGCTGTTCAGCCCCAGTGCATGGGGAAAACATGGGATTTGGGAAGCAGGGCATAGCAGCCTCTGAGAGACTTGTCTGTGACACCTTTATATTTTGAGTCTGATGGTGAAGATGCTGAGAAGCTACCCATCGGTGGTCTTACCTGTAATACGCTAACTGCAAAGCCACCTGGATAAAAGCATCAGGACTTATCTTCTCTGCCTTGGGGAAGGTTTTCCCAAACTGATGAAAGACCATGACTTTGATATCCAGGTCTTCAACCATTCTGCAAGGAAAGAAAGAGGAGGTGTTCCTTTGCCAGTTGCTTGTTTTGTAACATAAAGGTATGGACTTTGCTTTCATGAGGCTCAGAGGGAACAGGCTATTTGGATCTGATCTGTGCAGGGACAGGGAAAGCTCAGTCACACACAGACTTGTTTGGGCAGCACTATGGAGATGAGCTTTCTTGGCCACTACTGACAGTCTTCACCAGGTGAGATGGGCTTGTGTGTGTATGCTCCAGTATCCCTAGTTAGATCCAGTAAAGTCTTGCTCAGTGAAGTGGGATGGATCAGAAATTATTGCCTTCTGGCACCTTTGGCTTGATTCCTGACAGGTGGCTTTAGCGTGCTTTTCAGGTTGGTTCAATGTTGACCCAAGAATTCACTGGGAAAACTCCCTGGCTGCAGTGTGGGAAGCCTCATTTAAACCACTGATGCATTCCAAAGCGGAACATGAATTACTCAGTCGCTCACCAGACCTGTCCACTGCTTCATACTTACATGTTGAGGTTCTGCTTTGCCTTCTCTATGTCACTCTTGATTTCTGGGGTGATGTTAAACCGCAGCTTTTTGGGCATTGGCAAAGGAATCATGGGCGATCTCACCATCTCGGGTTTCTTCCTGCATAGAGAAATGATGATATTTAACGAGACTCTCAACTTGAGGCTCAGCTAAGCACACCAGAGCTTGGGCAGAAATGCACAGGAGATCTTCCCTAATACCTTGTGACACTGGTCACATGCTGAAAAATTCTTCACAGTGCCATTATGGTGTTTTTTGAGGGTATGAGTGAAATGTTTTCTGTACCTTCTGCCTAAAAGAAACACCTCTCCCAGGCTAAAGTCCTGGTAGCTCTTGAACACTGCGATTCCCTGAGAATGGATGCAGTACCAAAACTTATCCGAGCTGCTTGGCCACTCAACTCTCATTATGAATACAAGAACTGCAATGCCTAGTTAGGATAGCATTACCCTTCCTCCAGAACAAATTCCTAGGGGCTGAGCTGTGAAGAGGCATGTTCCTGGGCAGCAGGTGGTTTAAAACCTGTCTCTGAAGCTGAGGAAGAGGAGGCAGGACTCACGTGTACTCCACGATGTGATCCAGAAGAGCAACGATGGGCGGCCCTTCTGAGGGAGCGTGCTCGTATACAAGCCCGCAGGAGCCATCCTCAGCAATGATGAACTGTGAGAGAAGCACGAGAGGACAGTGGTGAAGACAGGCATCCAGACATTGCAGAATGAACTGGATAAGAGTGTTCCTGATAGATATATTGGTGTGCTCAGTGTCCTGGCAGTACAGAGTGGTTCAAGGGGTTTGATTTATTTGGATGCACACATAATACAGGAATAACATCACCGTGTCCTAGCTTATCCTTACTTTCCAATTAGCAGGAACATCTAAGCCTTATCCCACCAGTAAGGAGCTGTAAATAGGAACAAAATAGCTGAAAACATTATGCAGAGTTCAGCAGATGTGAGAAAAATCTTCTAAAGCACCACTGCTACTATCCACAAGCCACGCTATACCACCTAATGAAGAAGCTTGAATAGCAGCTGTTGTTGAAGGCTCTTGACAAGACTGAATGGAAAAGAGATCAGAGGGACGCTGTGGGATGGCAGCTGATGTTTGAAAAAACAAAAAAGCCATTGGGCAGCTTCTGGCAGAAACAGGAAAAGTGACAAGCTCAGGGGACATAGAAGGAACAGACCTCCCTACACTTGGGCTGTCTCCAAGCAGATGAGGCATTGTTCACTGCAGGCAGAAAATTGATTTACAAAGAACTGCTACACTGACTGAGCGTGGGCAGAGGCAGTAAAAGAAACAAAAGTCCTTGAGGCAGGAATGAGTGCCTGTGGTGACTGCAAGGGAAACCGTGGGATCTCAGACTGTCAGCCACCACACCTTGCCTCCTTTATTTCTCCACTCGCATGATACGAGGATAACTTTCCAGGTTTCTGGGATTTCTTGGACCTTTGTAGTCTCAGTAAAAAAGCGTCTCCTCCAGACCCATGTCTTCCTATCTTTAGACCATCAGCACTTACTTGAAGGGTTTTGTCAAACCATCGGTTGCCGCTGTTCCAGCGACTGCCTCCACCATGCAGCATCTGAGCGGCCACGTGGCTCTTGTAGATGTCCTCGGACACCCGTGGCATAGGCGCATCCAGGCAGACGGTGCAAATGCTTTTCTCAATCGTTCGCACAGATTCCTTGTTGGTCTTATCTGGGAGAGAAACAAAGAGCAAATAAGGAAAGGAACTTAAAAACTTGCATTTTAATTGAAGGGAGACTGAAATTTGAAAGAACATGTTTGAAGGACCCAGTGTTGGATTTCCATTGTACCTCAGCACAATGCTGGTCATTTAGGGGCATGTGCATGCAGGTATTAAAATTGGAGCCAGGTGGCTTGTTACAGATGTGAGCGTGCTGCATTCGCCTTCCTTTTTTTCATGGTTCTTACATCCCACCCATTTGGAAGGCAACAAAATCTAGGATTTCAGGTCTAACAAACCAAGCTTCAGACTTCACCTGTGTACCTTCCAGAACAGAAATAACAACACTTTGCAATGAAATCAAGTTGCTGCTTTGAGGTGGAAAGCTCACATTACCTGTACAGAACAAGCTTCCAAAGGAAAGAACTGAGCAGAGCACAGGGGTGAGGCTGGTAGCTCAAACATTCGTGGTGTTTGTTAGCGCTCACATGTTAGGGGCTCTACAGACCTTTCAGAAGGTTGTTGTAAGCTTTTGCCCAGCTGTTACGGTGGTTAGTGGTGAGGATCCCAATAGGCTCTTTGTTTGTTTGGAGGGAGTTGTTCCATATCTTCTCCAGCTGAACAAAGAGCTGGTCAGTGGTAAGGGGACTTCCATCACTGTTGTAAACATCCAGCTCAAAGAACTGCAGATGAGAAGAGTGGACAAGGACAAAGACAGAACATGAGCGAAGATCTTTATTGTCCAGCCCCAGAAACAGGGAACAGCCACTTTGAGGAGGTAAGACCTGACCCTAAGAACTCAGCTTGTAAGCAGACCTTTGAAGGATGCTCAGAATTGAGACACCCAAGCCCAGCTTCCCTTGCAGGGCATAAATGCTTAAAAGCAGCTCAGAAAACAGGGTAATGAGGGCCAAACCACATGAGGAACTCCTGTTTCTGAGACTCATCTGTGGTGGTAGGGTTTGTTATCCAATTTCCACTTGCAATTTTCAATTACAGACATGATCTCTTGGCAGGAATTGCAGGGACAAGAAACAGAGGAAGAGAGTGTTTTACTGCCTCAGTTGCTCGCACAGAGCAATCCCAGCTGTTGGCCAACTAAGGCCAAAGGGAATAAATGAAATAGGAATGAATCCCTGGTGGGCAGAGACTTTCTTTTGTTCCCTTTCCTCTGGACCACAGCTAGATGAAAAGGACACCTGCATCTAAACAAACCTCCTCGAAAGCTCAGGAGCTGCCATACCTGGAAATTGTGAACCACTGTGATGTGTCTGGACTGCTTCTTGCCTTTGGCGTAGTTGACAATGGAGTCCCGCTTGGGCCCGGGAATGCGGCAGGACGAGAGGATCTGGAAGTACTGGTTCATGCAGAGGGGCTTCCCACCCAGGTACTCCACTGGGAGGGTCTCACTGGACACGCAGCAAGGTAAGGAGGAAGGGAGAGAGAAAATAGATCAGTGAGAAGACCTGCACAAGACTGGCACGGGCTCAGCCATGCAGCTGCTGTCACTCCAGCAAAACCAAAACGTGTTGGTGGTATAAAAAGGGCCCATCCTTCCCCATTCCTACCAGCTTTCTTAGTAGGGGCTACAGAAAAAAAAAAAAAGTCTGTTTGCTGGCCTTCCACTTGGGAAGGGGAAAAACGCTATCCTCTCTGTAACGCCAGAGAAATAATCTCTGGACCTGCTGCATAGCTTAGCATCCACCATGTGTCTGCAGAGGAGAATCTAGGGCACAATATCCTGGGAGATGTATTGTTTTCAGTGAAATGGCAGACAGAGGTTTTTTAGCTATAATTTTGAGTGGTGTGCTTGAGCAGTCATATTCTAACTACCTTTGTCAGAGCTGGCTCTGAGCTTTGTCTGAATTTGTATGTAAAGGTATGATGATGGGTTGGTAAACATATTTCTGGAACATAAATAAGGTATGTTCAGCAGAGGTTTGCTGGAGAGCGGAAGAAAAAGGGTAAGGAGGAATAAGTTTCTCTAGAGCTCATCCTGTCTGGCTGGGAGATGAGAAACACCAGAAACCCAAAATTAGAGAAACATGCCTGAGCTGTAACTTGTTCTGTGGGCAAACAGAAGTATGTAGCTCCACGGGACTGTCCGTCAGGCTCACTCCCTCTAAGCACGTACACGTGCCAATAAAGTATTACAGTAAACAAAGAACATGAAAAAAGAAAAGTAAATTTGCTTTCTTTCCAGTGATGGTGCCCTTGGCAGTCAGCAGTGATGCTGATTACAATATGTCTTTTCAAGTATCTGCTGTCTTCTCTTGCATTTCTAGTTGGAAGGGAAATGTATGGGCTAGGCTCAGCCTCTCTGACAGCAAGGAACACGTGAGAAGTCAGGAGGGTCGCTAACTCACTTGTCAATCATGGTCTTGAAATCCAGGATGCCCTCGATCAGCTTGGCAGCAAACCTGGAAAAATGTCAAACGTAGCAAGTTGAGATTCGAACACAGGAGGTGCGGGGCTGAGGACGGTTAGCAGAGCTTCTCTCTGCCCCTTAGAGAGAGCCTTTCTGATCTGAGATTGCTGGATGGTCCTACCACGTGCACTTTTAAATGCATCTTACTGTATAACCAAGGAACGCTGGACAGCGTCCAAGAAAGTAGAGTTCAGTCCAGAACCATAAATGACCCTCTGACAGCTTTTTTCACTGACGCGTTGTGATTTTGTCACATCCTAGTTCTGAGTCTTAGCGCTAAAACAGCGCCGAGAAAAGGGGATTTCTGCCCTTCCCTCGCCAGGGGCCACCTCTGGGTTTCCAGCCAATGCAGCTGTATCTCCCTGCAGCCCCAGCTCACCGCTGCTGACTCCGCTCCTCCCCGATGAATGCTCTGCTGCTAATGCAGCTCTTCAGAGCATTCCTCTGGCACGGAGGGATCTGAAACCAATGCAGGCATCCTGCACGCTGACACCGAGCTGGATCAACACAAACACCGCCAGTGCCAGCTCCCAGCGGGGAGGGAGGCTGTGGGAAGCCACATCAAACTGCTTAGCTTGTGAGTGACCTGCTCTGCCCTGGGAGTTCCCACGCATGCAGGGGAGGACGGAGGCAGAAGGTCACTGTGGCAGAGGTTGCAGTCAGCTGAGCTCAAAGGCTTTGCAGTGGTGCCAGTTTGGCATTTGCAGGCAGTGTCATCTAGAGTCGCTCAGCCTGCTCATCCCTAGTGAAGATCAAAGGCTGTGACTCCAAGAACTTAAGGGCTGTTAAACAAATAAGACATCCTGCAAAGTCGTTTTCAGTTAAAATCTCCCAGCCTTATGGTAAACCTGAGGCAGGGAAACAGCTGGGAAAGGACAGGGAGAGAGCCTGTGCTGCCTTCCCGAGAGCAGACAGCCTGGGAGCAGAGACGGGGCTGGGGGAGATGGGGAGAGGTGAGCTGGTTTTTCAGACAGCTGTGCTGCCAGGTTAAGGAAGGGAGAACTCCACTTTCTAAACTTGCCTTCTGGTTTCTGAAGCTTTAGTTTCAAGCCACACCGTCAAACTTCTTTCTGCAGCCACAAACTACACAAACGCTCCTATAAATTGTGTTTTACGTGGGAGCCCAGATTTTCATGGAGCTGCTGGATTCCACTCGTAGCGCTCCAGATCTTATCTTCTATGTGGATAACTCAAGAGTGAATAATATGAGAAGGAGCTTTCCAAGATGTTTATCTAGTCTGGCGGTGTCCCTGCAAGGCTCAGCCTCTGCACCCTGCTCAGGTGTACCCGAGGGGAGTGGAAGGGAGCGTTTATTCTCAGCCTCACCGCTCCCTGGCTGGTACTTTCGATCTGCCAGAGCAGTGGTGATGGGTAACTGGGAAAGGTAACCCTGCATAAAGGTAACCCTGTGTAAAGGTCAGTGCTGAAGTTTTGTAAGTGAATTTAACACACACATAGTGGTGGTTAAAAATTAAAGGGAGCCCCCAAGGAAGAGAGGACAGGGCAGGGTTTAATTGCAAGGAAAAACCGGGGGTGGAGAGAGGCTGGTGACTGTTTTTTCCAAACCGTAACTCCACAAGTAGAATAGAAAAATCAAAACCTAGGTTTTTAGTCCTAATTTAGTACCTGAACCACCGCACTCTTCAGTTTTCCCTCTTGAGCCTGGCAGCTTTTCCTTATCTGTACAGCCCTCTTGCACGGCACCAACAGCTATCACACTTGGGGACCACATGCCAGTTACTCTCTTTCCCAATCAGCCTGAACAACCTCCTCCCTGTCCAGCAGAGATAGCACATCCCATCTGAAACCTAGGGGAAGGTAGAAAAGGACTTTACCTGAGCTGACCTTGTCGATCCAGAAAATCCTGCTTAGGTAAAACCACACCTGGGCTGGAGTGGACCACAACTGGGAGGCGATACTCCAGGTAAGCTGTCTTCAGCCACCAGTCCGAGAGCTGGGATGGAGAAAGGCATCATGCAGGCATGGCATCTGCTGCTGTTTGACCCAAGCCCGGCTTAACGGCCTCTGCATCCTGCCCCCGGGTCTGTCCCACACTTTGCAAACAAACTGTTTGGGTTTTATGCTTTTCACACGGAAGGGTGGAGGGGGATTTGAGCTGGGCAGTGGGAGCTCTTGGTGCAGGGCTCAAGCAGAGGGTTTCCTTCAACTTCTTGGGGCAGCTGTGTGATGCTAACAGGTTAGAGGCTTCAGCAGCCACAGACAGGGTCAGCGACTCCCTGTTCTGCTGTAAATCTCTCTGCTCGCCCAAGTCCTGCTGAGGAGCTCGCACAGCTCAGGGAGGTTGGCAGCAGACTGGTCACAAAGGTGATGCCATAAAAACACTGGTGCCAGTGGATGCAGCCAGGACATGGAGAGGTGCATCAGACCTCCGCCCTCCCTAACCAGAGCCTGGGGTCAGAGTCCTGACCTACCCAGTTTTCTGTTTTCTTGGCTCTTCTCTCCAGGCCCTTCTGCAACCTCTCCCCGACGCCTCCCGGCTTGCGGAACTCAGCCACCAGCTCCTGCGTGTGGTTCAGCTCCTCCTCGCTGATGATGGGCTGCAGAGCCAGCAGGTAACGGTCCAGAGTTTGCTGGAGCGGCGGCACGGGAAGATGGGGCAAGGCTTCCTGGTGAAGCTGGAATCTGCCTGGGACCTTGCCTAAAGCTGTCGGCTTCAGCAGGCCGTAGGGCCTGGCCTGCAAAGCACAGAGCAAATGTTGAGACAAAACTTCCCCCCAAGTGCACGAGGTAGCAAATAACCTGAATACGGGTTATCCCAGCCCGTCTGAGGGCACACAGACGTCGCTGCACGTAAACAGAGGACACAGCGCAAATGCAAGGTGCAGGTCTGCTGACTGCACGCTAGAGAGGGTTGTAGACCACCCAGAAAAGCTGCAGAAGAAAACTTGATCTCGCAAGATACTGACCCTCACCTCATCAGAGAAAATGCTGCCAGGATAGTGATACATCTCCCACCCTATGGGCACCTTCCAGCTGAGAGTCTCCATGCGTTCGACACAGTCAATCCCTTCCATCCCATGGTAAGTGGGAAGAGAGTAAGTAGTGAAAGAGATATTCATCTTACGTACTGTCAGAAACTGTTTCATTTCTTCTTGAAACAGCATAAGGCTGGAACATTAAGCAGAACCCTTGCGCCAAATCCAACTACCCTTTGGGCTTTGAGGAGGCAGAATTTAGATGAGCTTGGGGCAGGATTAAAATGCCTCTTTTCTGGCCAGGGATGGTCAGGGAAGGACTGGCTATGATGTGTACACCTTGGGGCAATGCTCCTTTATGCTGGTGAACCTCCCAGTTACTGTAAGACCCAGCTGTATTAAGAGAACCTTTATCCAGTTGTACCAGTATGGAACTGGCCAAATTACAGCAGCCTTTGGAGAGGGAACAGGGAGAGCTGTTCAGGAAATTGTGGGTGATGCCAGCAGGCTCCATGGATCCGATGGGGTCCCATGGGAATGAAAATCTTAGAAAACACCGTACCATTTCCCTGAGTGGAGAAATGAAACAGAGCAAACCCAAAAGGGATGGAAACCCAGGAAATGAACTTGCCAGTTTTCCCCCAAAAGAATAACAAAATCCTCTTGGGTGAACAGGGTTGGACATCTTTCAGTTTGAAGATGTTTAAGTTGTACTCTAAAGGTTTTCAGTTCCCACTGCTCCTCCACCTCTGCTGGATCTACTGAATCAGACACTCTCCTACAGGGCTCCGGACTTTGTATTGTCAGTGCACTGAGGGTGCAAAGCCAGCAAGAACGTGCCCTTTGATTTCCAAAGAAATGAGAAAACAGCTGCTCCCCACCTCCTTCCAGCAGTGAAGCACAAAGAAGAAGAAACACAGAGCTAAATCTGCAAGGTGAGAAAGCCCCTGTGTGGTGCTGAGCCCCCAGAGAAAACGTAGGACCTGGCAAGAACTATAGGATCAAGGTTTGGAGAAGGAATATTAAAAACAAGAGAAGGGGGAATCACTGAAGCACAAAAGGAGAGTGGGGCTGGGAAGAAATGAAGGGTGTTAATCATGGCAGCGTGGGCATACTGTACCTTCTCCTCTTGCTTCTGCTTCCTATCCATGGCTGGGAGGACAGAAAAGACCGTAAACCGCTCCCTCGGCCTGTCTCAGTTTCCTCTTCCCCCTGACAATGTGCTGCCCGTGCAGGGCGTCCCCTCATTAGCAAACTGCCACATGACTGCTCCGATCAGAGGGTTCAAGGCCAGGCAGTGGCCCGGGAGAGGACAGGGGTGATCAGACCATCAGGTTGTGTCACCTGCCACGAAGGCACTTTTCTGACGCCCCTGCTGTGGCCACTGACCCCCAGCCCCAGTCGGTGTTTGCTGGTCAGTACCGCGAGGGCAGTCTCGCTCCGATCGATAGCTCTGGGCATCCAGCCACGACAGAAGTGAAGGTGCTGGGGACATCGTTCCCTTTGCCTGGACTGTGAAACTACAGCGGCCACTGTGAGAGAAGCCTGAACATCTCTGGGCAGGAGAGACCCCAGTTTATGTCCTGGAGGCAGGTGACACCATGGGACAAGCTGCTGCAGGGAGCACTTTGGGCAATGGGAAATTTAGTCCCTTTGCTCAGGCAAAGGTGGCTGGAGGGGGTCAGATGGGGACAAGCTCTCCAGCAGGAACCGGACAGTGACCCAGCATCACTGCAGGTGATGTGGGATTAGTTGGAGATGGGAGAAAATTCAGACTGGGGCTAAAGGCAGGATCGTGGTTGTTACTTGTCAACCCTTAAAAAAAATAAAATAGGTATCTGCAAAGCAGGACAACACCAGAACTGTGCAGTCACAAGGAATATCACCCCCTCCGTCGTGTCTGTCTAATCCATGGAGGGGCAGACAGCAAAGTCTTCCCCATAGAGTGAAAATCCCAAACCAAATTAATTGAAAACACTGCCTGTAAGACATGGAGTGGATTTGTCTCTTTCCTCTCTTATGTCCTCTGCTTGTTTGGTTTGAGGTCAAGCTCCAGCATTAGGTGGGAGGAGGAGGAATACCGATCGCAGCTGAACAGAGGAGACAGCTGGCAGCAAGCAGAGCAAACCGCCCACCTTTCCCCACAAGCATCGGGGAAAGCGAACACCAGCGCAGCGCGGGGCGTGCAGCCGTGCCAGCGCGCGGGCTGGCATTGCTCCCGAGCCACATTCCAATGCGGCAGATGACCTTTTCCAGAGCCTGCAAAGCTGGTGGGAAATCCACCTGCAGCCCGGGGGCAGCAGGACTTGCAGAGCCGTGGCTGACTCCCAGCACGGCCACAACCATTAGTGCCAGAAGACGGACGTTTGCCGTTTATTTTCAATGTACAAGCTGGAAACCCCCTCAAGCCTAGACTACCA
>NW_010103905.1:0-958 GCF_000699245.1 Pterocles gutturalis | reverse complement strand
CAATTTAGCTCTTCAGTGAAAACACACGGTGGGGGGAGGAAAGCTGGTGCTGGGGCCACTTCTGTCTAAAACATCTCCTCTCGATGGGCTTTATTTACGTCTTCTTCTCCCAGAGCAGCCCACACCCCTTCCCTCTCTCTCAGCATCTCCAACAATTTATTTTGGCTCATTAAATTTAATTAAGAACGGAGTAGGTGTTCCATATTTAATAAATTAAAAAAAAAAACCCAAACAACAACAAAAAAAATAACGCGCAGGGGCATAATAACCTCCAAGAGGACTAAAATAAAGAATTACTATTCAGATGCAGGCAGTCACAGTGCAATTTTTTATTACTTTTTTTTTTTTTTTTTTTTTGCAGTGTCTTTTTAAGAGCATCTAAGCACACACACATAAAAAGCTAGAAGGCATGCATTCCGGAGTTATTCCTATGCATATCCCTGCAATAATTTTCCGCTTTCCTTCGATAAAATTGCCAAATAATAATGAATCATTTCATAAATAATGGGTTTAGAAGCTTATCAGGGCAGGCGGGCCACTGCTGGGGTTTTATCTCTCTCGGCCACATTGCAGTAGTGTTCCGCTCTCCATACTAAATAGGAAACTGGACGTGATGTGGAATTAGAGCCTCCCCAGCTGAAGCCACCCAACACTTACTACAAATATAGCCGCGATGCGTAGGCCACAAAATGGCTTCACTCACTTTTCCCAATGAAAAGCAAATGGTGAGTAGAGAGGAATCCGGCCTTACGGCAGGCCAGGGGCGGTGGGTGTAGAGGGCTGGGGTTTTCGGGGGCTTGGGGGGAAAGTGAGAGGTGCTTGGGGGGCTTCTGCCCCAGATAAGAAACAGGTGAAGGGGGGAAAAAACCCTAAGTCTTTTCCGCGGTTGGGTTTTAATCTTTTTTTTTCTTCTTTGATGCGGGGTGGGTGAGGAGAAGACGTTTTCCCTTTTGCAAAT
>NW_010103904.1:0-14444 GCF_000699245.1 Pterocles gutturalis | reverse complement strand
CTTCTGCGATAAATAAGAATCCCGTCTGGCCCTCGCCAGTGGGTGAAACGCACTCTCTTGCATTTAAAAATTTCGAGTGAAATACGGATACGGTAGTTTATGTTTCGATATGCATTTGTGTTTAAAGCGTCAGTTTATTTTGCCCTTTTTATTTTGGTGTTTTGTGTGTTTGGGTTTTTTTGGTGGTTGGGGAGAGAATGATCTTAGTTCATGTAGCACCTGAGTTTTTTCATCAAATAGAGGAAAATACAGTGAAAAGGCATTTATCCATAAAAAAGATGTATGCAGCTGAATTTATTGTGCTAGAAATGTAAATTATGTTGCTTGCTTAAATTAATCAGGATGGAAGAAGTTCATGTAGCACCTGAGTTTTTTCATCAAATAGAGGAAAATACAGTGAAAAGGCATTTATCCATAAAAAAGATGTATGCAGCTGAATTTATTGTGCTAGAAATAGAAATGATGGAAGAGGAGGTTTGGGAGGCATGATTAATTACTATGTCTTTCAGTATATTCACTAATACTAAATCTGAAAATGCTTGTCAAAAGTGTTACGGGTCTGATTTTAATTCAAGTGCAAAAGGGATGGAGTTAACTGTTCCGATTGAACCTTCATCCCAGAAATAGTTTTTACAGCATGTCACAGCATATGCTGACATTTGCAGTGCTGAGTGAGTCCTTTTGTGTTGTGTTTGGGGAAGAGAGAGGTTAGATTTTAGATCTGAAATTTTTACTTTGAAGGATTACAATTCTTCAGCGGTATGTTTCCAGTCAGTTCTAAAGGTTTTGGTTAAATGGTTTCCAGTGATGGGAATGGGAGTGGCATAGTTTACGACAGTGTGATTTGAAGATACCGATAGTTGTTTTTATTTAATTTGGGTTATTAGTATGGTAATATTTTGAAAACTAAAACTAAAAAAGATGGTTATTTTGACATGAGAACTTGTCGGGTCTAAGTCTACTTTATACCTGTGTCACTTGTGATTTCATGTGTCATTAACAGTATTGACTAATGACTCCTTTGTGTCTGTTGCCCATTGTGTCAATGCAGCCATGGAGCATGTGCACTATTTCTGTACTGAAATGCATTAGTGCATTTTAGTTGAGAAATAATTAGGTTTTGTAATAGATTATCTTTGTAATAGATTCTTTATTCCATTATCTCCTATTTTTTAGAGTCGTCAATTACTTTATATAGCTGAACTGATTTTTGCAAAATTTTAAAGCAAGTGGACTGTTTACTTTGTCAGTAAAGAAAACACTGAGAAAACTTGTTTTTCTGTTCTGGTTCTGATCCAAAGCACTGCTATTCTGTTTTAGATTACCTTTGATTTGCTGCTAGAGTCAAGTTGAATGAGGCTCATTCTCATACCAGTTTGTCTACTTGCTTAAAAATTGGGAAAGATATTAGGCCTAATTTCCCCTATTTCAGTGAGAGTTTTATTGGGAAAAGGACCAAAAGATTTGTTTTTTAAGTGTTGGGGGACAAAGGGATTTTAATTAAAATAAACTCCTAAAACTAATTCTATTAGAAATAAAGCACATTTTGGAAATATTTCAGTATATCGTATTATGGGGGTGACATCGGGTCAATTCACATGCTGTTTTCAGTGACAGCCAGATCTTGAAATTATTTGGAAGGATCCAGTTTCTTGTGCCTTAGTTTTTAGTGTCATATTCAATATATTGGTATGCTTTCTTTTGCTGCTTGAGGTATACTTTATTTAGCCATTGGGAGCAAAGGTAAAGATTCGGACTTGTTTTAATTAAAGTAAATTGGAAACCTGGAAAACGCATTATTTTTTAAAATGTCTTTCCAAGCTGGTCATGATTTCCCATCCAAGTCCCAGTAGTATGACTTCACTATAGCGGTTGTTGTTCTGATGACTTGCTATGGGAGCTGATCTAATCAGAAAAGAATTGCTACAATATAGGCTTTGAAGAGGGAGTGCTGTTTCTCTGAATTTCTTGAGTTTTGTAAACACTGCCTTTAGTAATTTTCTTAATCAAATACAAACCACGTTGACTTTATATTTTTAAGATGAGCTCAAATCTGTACTTTTAATGCTAATAGTTCTTATTTTTCCTTTTTTTTTTCAGTCTGCAGAATGCTCTCGTATTCATCTAGGGCGTTATCAGGGTGCCAAATTATCTATGCCCCAGCTGTTGAGTACTGTAACTAGCAGAGTCAGCTGTACAAAATTCATTGCCTGTCTTGGAAGGCTTAGGATCATATGATGCTGCATCATTAAGATGTTCGGGCTGTTTGATTTAGGAAGAGAAAAGTAGTCCTTTTTAATATAGAAAAATGAAATTTTACTCTTCATCTGTTGCTGCAGCCAAAGTAGGCTGCAGATCTTGAAGACCGTGCAATACCAAGTACCTTGTTGCTTTAACCATTAAAACCGGGATATGTGTATGTCTCCAGATTCTGTCTGCTGACCATGTCTCTGGCTGTGACAGTAAATAATCAGGCAACTGTGTGCTAAATCTGAGATAACACTCTCCTCTCCCAGAGCAAACAGCTCTTCTGTGCTGTTTTCTGATTCCTGGTCTGCTCCTTTGCTGGCTGTTTTTTTTTTTTTCTCGATTCATGTAGCAATTCATTGGCAGTATTTTTAAGGCATTTTGGTGGAGGAGAAAAAGTCACATTAGCTCAAATGATTTAGAAATCGTGTTGAATAAAGCTACTTATTCAGGGAAAAAAGCTTCTTTGTTAGTAGCACCTCTAGGAATTCAAAGGCAAAGCCTTTATTGTGGTAGTGGCAATAAAATGCCCAGTATATTTTGTCTGAAATGTTTGATGTATTTCACAACTTATTTGTGACCAAATAGGAAGATGAGAAGTCATACAATATTTGTTAATATAACTGACAGTTCATCTCAGAACTATATTTGAGTTCTCTAGGAGGTTGTAAAGAACTGATCTTACAAAGCAGCAAGGCTAATTTTTTATCTCACCGTTGACTGGGAACAAAAATTAATAAAATTATTAGCTGCGGCCTTCTTGATAAATAGTGGTTCCTTCTGACTTTTTAATAAGAAAATGTTCAGTAGTGTTTCATACATGTTTAATTTTTAAAATATTAAATGCCATCTCTATCAGATGGGGTAGGTATGCATTGTTCCTTACCAACATTATTTAAGCATTAAAGATCAGAAGATCATGGCTTTAAACATCGGTGTCTGTAAGTACAGTGCATTCATTAAATTTATTCTGGTACAAATCTTAAGTTATACACCAAGAATTAAGACTTACAGATATGATCCCTCCATGATTGTATTTTTCAGTCTGGGTAGTAAATAATTTATTTAAATATCAATTGCCACAACCCTCTTTTCCTGCAAGATTTTGAACAATTATGTAACACAGTTGCCTCCTTTTGACATCATTGTTGAAATGGGAACATCTGTTAGTGACTGTGTGATTGCTGTCTCTGAAAAAGAGCCGGTTCTTGGAGGCAAGTATTAAATCACAGCTATTCAGTTGTTATAGTTTACATCACTGTAAGAACCAAGTTTTAAATATATAAGGTTATCTCACCTGTGCATATCTTTTAATGCTGTGGATATTGGCTCTATAGGAAACTGATCTGTTAGACAGAAAATTCAGCTTGACATGACAGCCCACGAAAAATACAGCCTTGCGGTTCAGGGATTCGACTGAATTGTTGTCAGTGATAGGAAGGGTATCACATGAATCTTTGGATTGGATGCCTGATTACTGCTTCCTTAGGGTACTTCAGGCTTGCTGCATAGCCCCTGTCTCTGTAGGAAGGAGGGGCAGGTCTGGGACTGGGGACAGCAAAACTCAGGTTGGGTTGTTTAAACTTTGATACATTCTGTTTCACTATTGGCATTTCTCCCTTGCTTTAAAAAGTTCTGTAATACTATACATCCAGCTGAAGCACGACAAAACAGTTTTGTTTCTGTATTCTGAGAATAAAGATGCTGGAGATGGACGAGAGCTAGCAGGTCATCTGATGCATTTTGTTGCCCATGTAGGGTTCAGAGGTTGTATAATTTGTTCTAATGATTGGTTGATGGTAGCGTCAAGTAAAGCTGTTCTGATATTGTTTGGGTACAGGTTTTGAATTATGATTAAAAAAAACCAGATGCCTGTCATCCAGCTCCTTTGAGCTGACTTCAGGAATGGACTGTTCACTCTGGCTTTTGTACATCTGAAAATGAAGCTGCTGCTGCATTTTAGGAGTTTGGAGGCTCCTAAGTGTGGTTGGTATCAGAGTTAGTCCAGGGATGTTCTTCTTCAGAGATGGCTTGATAGAGCAAGACGGGGGGGCCATGGAAGAGGCTTCTGGCTCTAGAATCTGTGAACTTCTGGATTTTCTTATTTATGCTCTGAACTTGGGGGCCTGAATTTACAGCCTGCAGAAATCTTTCTGTTCTGGGCTTCTGGACTGTGAACTAAGCAGACCTCCTGCTTCAGGGCTTCTGATTTTGAACTCGGAAAGAAATACTACAGTGAGTAATTGATTAGATGCTTTTAATTTATTTTCCTTCTCCTTTGAAATAACAAAAACTAGTGCCATATAGGTGTTAGTTTTGCAGGGCTGGTGGTATCTAGCCTTGGAATTGATCACTTTTTTGTTCAAATAGGACAGGGTTTTTTGGTGACTCTGCAGGGTATGCGTGGATTATCCAGCTGCACTTCACCTAATCCTTTCTTTGCCACCACACAAATCTTCAGCATGATGACGCTGTCGTTTCCCCTGTTCCTAGCACGTTTCCTATAGCAGGTTGGCTTCCTGGGAGCGAATGATTTTTGCCAACAGAAAGTGCCTTCAATTAGGGATGGAAACATAATGGTATTTGTGCTGTGTGAAGTCAGACAAAATTAATGGACTCTCTGGGCCATGTAAAAATGTAAAACCTGCAATTTTACTTTGTTTCAACATTCATCCTCCTTTAAACAGGAAGTTCTCACTTACTGATTTCTTGGAGTTGGGATTATTTTTGAGTGCATTTAATCCTAAATATGAACCACATCTTTCTGATTTGACTTGTGTGAGTGCTTCACTTGAGCTAAGTTGAAAAGGTCTTTTAATTTTGTTGGAATGAAGTAACGAGAACCTGAATATTAGCCAGTTCAGTGAGGTTTTGTCTGTGTAAAGGCCTCAAGACTTGGGCAGCAGTTTCTGAAGCTGAGTTTGATGGTATACGTAAACTGTGGTTGCATCTCCATGGCTTTAAAAGATACCTGTTTGGGTGACTAAGGTGGGCAGAATTTGGCCATTGATTAAATTATCTTTGGTATGTGATTTGTGGCAGAGATCAAAGGTCTGTTTCGTTGCTTTTCTAGTACTTCCCAATTCCCATTGAGTCAGCAACAACTTTTAAATAGAGCTCACAGGAATATTCCTTAATTGCTTTTTTATGGCTGAAACCAGGAGGTGGTGAAGTATGGGGGGGTGTGTGTGGAATAAACTTCAATCATCATTGTGTTAAAAGACTTGGTTTGGCTCAGTTTATGTTGAGGTGTTTCTCATTGTTTGCTGTGATCTAGTTTGCTGATCTCTAATGATATTTTGCTTGAAAACCAGACTATGCATTCTTTTTTTCCTCTACGCTGTTTAAAACATGCCTGATTTGAGGAATTTATTCCACCATTTTGCTAGAACTTCAGTGTGTACTTGGAATTAAGTGCTTTCTAAAATAAAAATGGGCTTATTCACATGCTTGAATTTAAGTGCAAGTATTTTATAAGTTCAGGCTTGAAAGAATAAAGTTTTGTAAATGTCAAATATGAATGCAGTTTATTGCTGCATGCCTGAAATGTTTCCTGTGAAACATCATTAAAGCCGTTTAATTTAACAAAGCCTTGATTTTCAGTAGTGGGTGAAAATATTCATGTACTGAATGCTTTCATTTAACCCAGCTTTCAAACAGGTGAAACAATGCTTACAAAGACACTTCAGTCCGTGGGTCAAATCCTGAAGGGCATGTTAATAGCCAGATCTTACAAGTTGATCTGTGTGGGCAGACTCCGGTGCTTTTGTGGGAATACACTGGCTTCAGAAATCCACCCCCACAAGCCTCTTCCCAAGATTTGGGCCCAAGTAATAGCTCAGCCTTTTCTGCTGAAATCAGCCATCCTTTAGGCCTTCCAAATTTGGCCTTAGCTGTATTAAAAGCAAGTTAGTGTGTTTCCAGATTTAATTTTATTATACCTGGGGAATTCTTAATTTAGTTGCGGAGTGTTATCTATCAACTTTTTGGGTTTTGTACATTTTAAACAAACTGACGATAGCTGCAAGTAAATCTGTGAAAGGACCAAGATGCTAGGCAAATAAATGGAGGGTTAAATTCTGCACATTGTAATGACACAATTAGTGTAACTATTTCTGTAAGGCAAGGAGGATTAGGCCTCTGATGGGCTTTTCAGTAGCACAGGCCAAAATCTGCTGCTGATTACAGCCACATGGCCCTTTTGAACTTGGTTTGCTTTTAAAGATATTTTCCTTGTTCCGTTTCATAGTTAATATGTGAAATTACAGTGTTTAATAATGTGTTCTACAATGCATAGAAATACAGATCAGCAATTAAGCGGGGTTCATAGCCTAATGGTGTTGGAAGTCTGAATTAGTTTGGCCTGAGGTTCAGGTATCCAGCTATCTGACAGCTGCGACACTTTGCACCACTTGGATCTAAAATTAGTAGAGCTCTTCTATACTGGGATTAGAGAGATGGGTCTGTTTTAGTTCACAAAATGGGGAAAAGTCTTACTCTTTATACATCTTTCAGAGGCATGTTTCAGGCAATTTGCAGATGAGACTGTAAGTGAACAGAGAAGTCCCTGAAAGTCTTTTGCTGGGTACTGAAATGGGTATCCTGTTATCCTGCTGGGAAGGGTTTCTTCTGCCTGATCAGGTTACAGTCTGGGTGTTCTTCATGTGACAACGTCTCTTAGGCACGGTGGAAGCAGCATTAGAAAACACGTGGAGTCAGACATTTTACAGTAATAATAATAAAGCATCCTGAGCAGTTCTAGCAAAAGAGCGTTTTTGAGAGAGGAATGGCACTTGTGGTGCTGTGGTTTTTACTCAAGCAAAACTTCTGTTAATTTGGGTAGGAGTCAGGAACTTAGCTATTGATGTCTATAAATATTTAATGCTTTAAATTACTTTGCCTTTAGATAAATTTTTAATCTAGAGATAAAGGATTTACATTATGTCCTAGAAATTAAGAAATGACTAGAGCATTTGTCTGGAAAAGCTGCTGCTGATTAGTTGTCCATAATTTCTGGGAATAAAGTATTGTTAAGATAGTTCTGGCTTTAGAGTAGGATATGTTCAAAAGTGCACATAACAGTTTGTTTGCTAGCCCCAGTGACTTTTAATAGAAATTAGGTGCTTCACTGCTGCTTATGCATCAGAAATACTCTTCCAGTCACTATATGTTGTTCAGATTATAATCTGTTGCTGGAAACTACATTATAATACCATGTATTACAGATTAGTTCTGCATTTAAAACTCAGTTTTTGAAAGGCTTTAAATACAAAATCTTCTCTGGAGGAAAATTCATTCTAATTTTTAGAAAGAAAATTGATTTTTAGAAATAAAAATTTAATTTTCAAACATACTGAAATTTTCTTTGTAAACATTTTTTTCAGGCTTTATGACTTCTACCTTCTTCATTTGATTTTTAACAAAACAATTGCTGAGAAACATTTGTTGTGTTTTTGGGTAGGTTTTTGTTGATGTTCTGTTTTTGTTTTTCTTTTACTGATGTCCACTTTACTGTAGAGTTAAAGGGGCATTTGTCTCAGTATCTCTTCAAAGGATAGAAGAACAGACACAGATGAGCTACAGGAAGAAAGACAGAGTTGATTAGGTCCCTTGATGAAATTACTTTATAATTTTGCCATGCTCAACAGTATACTTTTGCATTGTTCTGTTTCAATTTTTTTAAATAGAGCCCTTGTTAATAATGTCCATACACTCCTTGTGAGGTCAGATCTAGCCTACCTCTGAGAATATCAACCTGAATTCTATTTTTCTGCTTGTTTCTATTGCAAATGGTATTAAATGAAGTCAAATTGATTCATGTAAGCATTATATATTTCCACTTACACTGTACATTTATTTTTGCTTTCTCACAGATATACATTTCCTTCAGATCTTGTATTAGACTGAATTAGTCCAACCATCCAGCATGCTGTTTGAAGTGGGTTTACGGTAGCACTGAGCAGCTATCTGTAGTTTGCAACATCAAACATTTATAATCTAATTTATAATCTAATTTATAAAAGATGACACTAGTATCCTAGAAACAATACATGTTTATGCCTTGGTCTTTTGACTGTGTATTGAAGCATTTTTTGGCTTTGGAAACCACATAATGCTTGAGAGAATTTAAAGAATTAAGTTTACACTTTAAGAGCATGTGTGTCCCCACAATAATTTGAAATTTAATACCTCATGTATGGATTTAATTACATAACATTAGAAAGTGGGGGATCATCTTTAGTCTAAGCATGAAATGTGTTCTGAACTTGGTGCTACAAGCAGATGCCTGGATTCTTGTAGTCTTCATGGAGTCTACCCATCTCTGATTTTCTGTCATTTGCCTCCTTCAGGGCATTCATTGAAGGTTGCGTGTCCTCTTCTGCATTTCTAGTAAGAAATGCTTCAAGGGAGGGGATGAAGCTTTTTCTTTAAAAAAAAAATTCTTTGTTAGTAGTGTCTGGAAGATACACTGTGACTCCTGTTACTCTACCCTTGGTTCCCCTTTTTGTCTCCATCACTTTCAAGCTAAATTTTAGCTGTAGGTTAGATTCCCTGTGAGCCTGCACCTACAAAGTGCAGACAGATCAGCTTGCTTTGAGGGGCTTCTTGTGGGAGACACTTGCACACCTCCTGTACCAGCTTTGCAGACAAGTGAATCATACCTCCTCCTCAGACTGGTCCCTTCCCAATCCTGACGGAAAAAGAGGAGACCTTGGTTCCAGTTTCCCCCTGCCAGGGGCTGGAGCAGAGACCACCAGCAGAGCACCAGCTCCGGTCCTAGAGAGCAGCACATGCTTCGCTGCCTGAACTGTAGTTGAAGTTGTAGAGAAACCTTTGAGCTTTTATTTATCATAATCAAATGTAAAAAATATATGTGTGGGGAATGAGATTTCTCAGGCTGTGTGCCCATGTGCTGGTTCCTGCTGCGAACTCAAGTTCCTAGAGTCGGGATAAAGCCCACCTGAGACTTGAGTCTTGGGTCCTGTACTGATGTGCTGGTGTCCTGCTGTGAGAGCGTTTCAAGTGTGGAGTTTAATCCCTCTGAAAGTGCTGAGAGAGAGAATGCACAGGGAACAGCCACTAACATTCTCATTTGTTTTGAAATTATTCTATTTCTTTAGCTCTTGGTTTCAGTACTCTCACTTTGCACCTGGATATGTGAGCACTGCTGTTCAGGGTGACAGAGTCAGTCTGGTTTTGTACTTGGATTTCGCACTGACAATGAAAGCAAATGCTCCCTTCCTGCTATGTGCAACCAAGTTAATTATGCAGTGCAGTAAGCTGTCTTCTATACCTTCACTGTATTTTAAACCCCCAAGACTTGTTTTCCATGCATTGCCTTAATGACTCATCTGATAAATAATTTTAAGTTTGTTTATTTGCCTTTTTTTTTTCTTCTTCTGAGTAAATAAACAGACCCTCGCAGTGTTTATATCAATGACTAGCAGTTAGTGTTGACAAATGGCTTAGATGATAAGTGAGATAACGGAGTCTGCTTGCAATTTGATTTTGTCAGGCTAGCAAATAAGCAAAAGGGAGTCTAATTAACATTTTTGGTCTTTTCATTTTTTTGTATTTCAGTTAAAATGCTTTTAGTTCTGTATTTTATGAACAAAAATCTCAGTTCTGCAATCTTCTAAGTTCTCTCCATGCCATAGTACTAAAGCATTTAATGACTGTACATGCACTTGAGTGCTCCTAGGACTCATTTACTTTGTGAAATGAGACTGTGTGATTGTATGTAGTACTTTTGTTGTATTACTGTTTTATGTGTCTTTGATATGTATTTGAGAATTCCCTTTGATTTTTTTTTTTTTTTTTTGCATTAAGTAGTTCTAGAATATCAAGTGTATTGATCTTTGTGGAGTTAGCAGGGGATTTTCCACTGGCAGTCTTGGTAGTTTAGAGATGCTTAGCTTCTGTTTTTAATTCCAAATAGTTTTTTACTTTTTGTTTCAATTATATTTCTTATCCTGTCATTGTCTAATAATCTTTGCAGTTTCAATAGATTGGTTTTGAGTCTTGAAATTTTTGAGTTCTCCCAATCTGAAGGCATTTGTATTATCAGAAAAGATCCCATTTCTTTGTGTACTGCAGTTTCCAAATCTCTAATAAATGCAGAATGCATTGATGATTTCTGGAAAACCACATTATTCTTCTCACATTGGAAGGCAGCCAATATTCAAGACCTGTTATTCTGTAAGTAATTTTTCAGGCTACAAAATAATTACACACTATATGCTAGTTGTTTTTAGTCAGCTTTTGGACATGTATGTAAATTTTCCTTCTGTTTACCTGTGTATATATACACCTTTTTTGCTTTTAACTCAGTGGAGTCCAAACAATTATGGAGGAATTTGATTTATCATTGCTGAAATGATAGGAGTTTGGCATTATATTTTCAGTATCTTTCCTGGTATTTTAGGGTTTTCTTGTTTTAATTTATGCTTTCCATTTACTCCCAGTGGAACTGATCAGAGCTACATCACTAATTTGTCAAGCTGCTTCATTTATTTCTTGCAAATAATCTGGAGAATAGTAGTGTATTTTAGTGTAAGTTTTTGTGAGCAGCTTTTTTGTAAGCGGCTTGTAGGTGGGCGTGTTTAGGTGTCCTCTGCAGCTACATTGCTTCTTTGAGACTCTTTCTTATGATGGAATGTGGTAACTTTTCTGTGAAGGAGGCTGTGGGGAAAGGAACAACAAATTATTGTCTTAAAGACTAGGTCCTTGCTCTGTAAAGAGTTTATTCAGGTACTTGGCCATTGTTGTGGCTTGCCTAGTCTCATTGCCTCCCTGATTCTGATTGTCCATGAACATGTGCATTATTGTCTGATTTGTAAAAAAATTATGTTCTCTTTGATAGGTACTATGTCTCTTGTTTGTTATTGTGATTTTCCACCCATTGCTTTGGTAAGGATTCTATCTTGCTAAGGAAACATTTCTGGCATAGCAAACTCCTATAGCATGTCTGTTTACTTGTTGGCACTGGGCATTTAGAATACTGGCCTGCTGGTACTGAAGTAAATTTTACACCATAATGTTAATGTGAAAAGGGATCAATGTTGTACTCTTTTTTTTTTTTTTTCTTCCTTTTTTCCCCCCCTTTTTCTTTCTAAAAATGACTTTATAACATCCTTCCATCATCTAACAATGTCTATGGTACTTGTATAGGATGGGAAAGTTTTAGAAAAATAGGGAGATATGTGTGTATTGTAAAGCAAAAATTTTCTTTACTACCTAGTGTTTTGTTTTCTGCTGTTAAGATGTATATTTGAGTTATGTTGCTTTAGTTTTAATTTCTTCTGCTTCTTTGTGACTTACCTGTTATGCTTTATTCTGTTTTATAATTAGAAATATTGTTTATTTTTAATATAAGTAATTTAAAGACCCTATTATTTGCTTTTTTTGAAGTCCAGCATCACTTTTGACATTTGAAATCTTAACTGCAATAAGGTTTTCAGCTGTTTGGTGGCCTCATATTGGTCTTCTAAAATTTTTCTAAAACTTGAACAAGATGATAAAAGGAGTGCCTCCTCCTCATTAAAAACAAGTGATCCCCAGTCTTGTCCAAAATACTGACAGTAGTTCTCTAATCATGCAGATAAGTATCTGTTAAGTTATATCTTGAGGCAATTAATCAAAATACAGACTGAATGAAGATTTCAAACCTTTTAAAATTAGCACTAACAGCATTTTAATTAAATTTGGTAGCTACGTATTTATATTTCCCTCTTCTGCCACTTGGTCTTCTCCATGCTGAACATTTCCTTTTGGATACTGTTGGCTGGTTTATGATGAGTGGCGTCCTTCGTAATCTGCTTCTTCCTGCAGAGTTTGTAAACTGGAATACTTGTGTGTCAGTTACTGCTGGTATTTTTAGTACTACAGCAGGTTTATCTGCAAGCGGAGCTTTTTATCTCGCCCACTGGGCCATTTTCACTTTTGACATCAGGGTAAAGCTATTCTTATGTTTTAAGTGGTATCAGAGTTGCAGTTAGCATCGTTTCTGTCCAGGCCCTGAGGGCAGTAATGGGCCTGACTGTCCCAGCTGGGCACACCTGCGGGCCCGTGGCCTCAGCCCATGCCCAGGGAGGCACCTGGTTCCTGGGGCTGTCCTGGTGCCCCTGGCCGCCCTGCTGTTTACATGGTTTGATGGGAGGCTTGGCATTGGACAGGGCAAGTAGACAAGAATTATTTCTCCAAGTGGCTCAGGGGTGGTGGTCCAATGCTGAGGGAAGTTCCAAAACATTGGTAGTTGCTTCTTGCTAATTAAAATTTAGAACTGTACTTTCTTATTTTAGGCATCTTTATTATAAATGAGTTTCTAATTTTTGCACTCAAATGTTTACCATATTATTTTCATAGTATGTGTTGCTTCCATTTAAATTTATATGAGATGTAAAATTATCTTGGGTCAATCTAATAGTCAGAAATAAAATGTGAGGAGTTGATAAAAGTCAAGCGATGTTGCAGATTAATTTCCTGGAGCATCTTCAGCCCAGGGAATTTGAGGATCTAGCTGGAGATTGCTGGACCCAGGAACAACACTTAACCTTCCATAGATGTGTGATCCAGCAAGTTAGGAGGCTTGCTATATTCACTTCTGATAATAAACATTCATTAACTGTCAGAGAAAAAAATTACCAGGACCTTTAATGTTCTTTAATGTTCCCTTTCTAATGGGGTTCCCAATGGCAACATGTTTCAGATGCATAGATCTGATATGCTCATTGTTGTTTACTTAAAATATCTTCACCTGTGTTATATGGGAGAGTAGTAGCTTAGTCGTATCACTCTGAAGTTCTCTCTGATTTTCCTAAAAGAAATTTTATTGGGGGGAAAAAAAAATCCTCAAATGTCCCAAGCAGAGAAGAAAGCAGATATATCTATTAAAAAAAAAAAAAAAAAAAGGCAAGGAAACGTCTTAGTGAAATGAGAACACGTAATCTCAAGTTCAAATTCTAGGAGTGTCATTTTCTGGTAGGGAGTTTTCTGAGGCCTGCTGAGTAATGCACCTCCTGCATGTTTTCGTAGTAATTGTGTTACAGTGCAATTGCTTTGTACTGGGAAAAAAAACAATTACTGAGCCATAATCCCTGCTAAAAAGATCTATTATGGTTTTCCTTCTTTGAAGTTGAAATTTGAGCTTATAATTACCTGGGTTTTGTTACAAAAGGTGAATTATTCAACACCTTATTGATTTAGGTTTTTTCTAGTGGTTTGCCAGATACCTGGCACCAAAGAGTAAAATTTGATAGTATTCTTCTCTAGTGAAAAAGAAATGGGAAAACTTTGAAAGAATACTTTTGTCAGCTCTTTTTTGAAAGACAACTTCATAGTGAAAAATAAGGAGTACAGTGAAGCAGAGAGAGTGCATACATTACACTGACCTATTTAGTCTGTATTTCCTCTGGCTGTGATAATCCTGGATGATACTCTTTAATTCTTCTAAGGCTATTTACGAGAAGCTGTGGTCTTTTTTTACTTTTTTAAATGTTTTGAAAATAATACTGTTTTAATGGTGTTGGATAGTCCAGAGTTTGAAAAGCAGTCATACTTGAGAGCAGTAACAATTGACAAAACAATTGACTTTTCAAAACTGGAAAAAAATGAGTCAAATGCTTTGGAGGTGAAATAGTTGTATTTGTCCAGATAAAGGCATCGGGGCTTGCAGGCCTCCTTCAGTGCTTGCTTCCCACCTGGATTAAATGCATTTACCTCTTGTAACCATGATGGCCCCCTTGCCCACAATTACGTGCTGGCTGTGATTAACTAGTTTATTTGCACTAGATTTGAGGGTGAGATCACAGCTCTCCCCTTGTAATTGGTTTCACAGCACTGGAGTAAAACAGCTTTTGCAGTGTGAGGTGTTTGTTTCCTATCCATGACTCTTTTCTCCTTCTTCCTCAGTGAGGTGAGACTCTTGTTTTGGTGTGATTTTTTTGTTTTTTTTTTTTTTTTTAGAAACTTCTTTTAAGTTTCTTTGAACAGTTCCCTCTGCTCCCCAGGTTGGGCTTGAGGAAAAAAAAAAAAGGTTTGTTTAGTGTATGTATATGTAAATTTTCTGTAATTTTTGGTTGAGAGAGTAACCTTGGAAGTTGACTGGTTAAATACTAGACACTCTGTTATTGTGCTAGTGCAGAATGGCAAAGATCACTACCTCCTGCTGTTGCACGTTGAGACTGAGCATTTTTGGG
>NW_010103903.1:0-9608 GCF_000699245.1 Pterocles gutturalis | reverse complement strand
AAAAAAAAAAAAAAAAAAAATTTAATTGGAAGTAATACCTGACGCACACTCCTACTTCATATACCTAAAGGGGGCATCTTGAAACATACTACTATGAAGAGCGGCACTACTGAAGGTAACCACTTTAATAAAAAAATAGCCACAGAGACCAGACCATTCTGACTGCTCACCTAAAAGGTAGCAGATATTTCAGTCCTTAGCTGACTGGAGATCTTCACTTATTCAAGGGTTACAAAAGAGCATTCCAGAATTCACACACCAGTAAATCTTACTGAAGGGTAGCTACTATACAAAATGGACAGCACCTTTGCTTTTGAACACTTAGGTTGCAAGTTAAGGCCTTCAAAAGAAACTGAGTGGTTACTGCTTCTGATAAACACAGTCAGCAGAGAAACTGTGTGGACAGACTAGTAAGAGTAAAGTTATTCAGCAGCCAGGCACCATCCCCCACCATTCCATGCTGTGCTCAATCAATCCTTTTCTGAGAAGAGATTTAATATTAACAGCAAAAGGGAAGCAGTCCTTGAACAGAATAAATCAGCTATGATTTCTTCATGGCTTCCCTCCCTTAACCACTTCTGCCCTAAAAAAAGGGAATTAGCATCTGGCTGTTCATCTCAATACCACTATTAGACTCCTTGCTTGAGTTTTCCTGGGAGATTCAGATATAAGTTCCAGTAGAACCAGCAGAATCCTGAGCAAAGGGTCTCATACTACAAAGCACCTACTGAAGTACCAGGTTCATATACATAAATAAATATTAGCATTCTGATGAATTTTTGTCTTTAACTATGAACTTGCAAGATTAGGAATTACATGTTCAGCATCTGTCCCAGTGCAGTTGTGACCCATGGCAGGTGTTCCTAGAGATGCTAGTTTACCTACATTACTGACTGGACTTAGGCCTGTCTAGAATGTTGTCAAATGCAAGTCCTGTGCAAATACTCATGTAGGAGGCTGTGGTATTGCCAAAAAGCTAAAAATATTTGGACCTTTGATACCTGCCCCAACAAAGAAAAAGCATTAACTGTATGAACTCTGAAATACTGAAGAGATTACAAGCTGTTCATAAAAAGGAACATCTCAGTCCCTGCTCACAACCCCCTGAGAGGTTCTAAAAGCAGACACTTCCATTATCATCAGATTTCTTGAACAGCACGTGTTGAGTTGAACCAACAGCTTCAAAAACATCAGGCAGAGTCTAAACAGATCACTGGTACACCTCCATGTAGCATAGCCTTAGCTGGATGTGGCAATGCCACTGATCTCCAATACAGCTTATTGCTTTTATGATGTGAGGACAGAGCCTGCACTGAAGTGAATCCCACTTTCAAATAATCAGTAATGGCAGGAGAATGGACAGAAAAACAGGAAATGGGAAACTAGGCATCTCCAAAAGATATTCAAAGCTGAACAGCAAGACGACAATACCTTTAGTTTATGAAGCCCTTCTTTAACAGCATCAGCAATAGCAACAGCGCCCTTTGAACGCACCAGGCAGTCTCCAAAGTTGATCACTTCAATCTGCCGAAGTGCCTTCAGAGTCTGTAAGACAGCACCAATTTGAAAGTACAGACAGGCAAGTAAATGAGTGTCCTATCACTCCTGGAAGGTTATCTTTCCCACTGCAGCGTGGCATGTGGCTCCACCAACCCAGAGGTGCTAAAGCTAACTATATCTGAGGAGACTGGGGGGCAGAAGACAAGCCCAAAGCAACTGCTTAGAACAACTCACATCTGCCATGGCAACAGCTCCTTTCTCTGTGAAGGTGTTGTCATTCAAGTTCATAACCCTAAGTAATGGGTTGACAGCAAAGGCCTGGGCCAGCGCCGTGATGCCAGGATGGTTGATTCCATTCTGCGGCATGTGGACCTCTTCTAGAGTCCCAATGATCTGGGAAAATATGCAGATGAAAAAAGCTGTTAGGAGGCATACTTCAACTCAAGAGTATAGTGCTCCACTCTTCAGGATTTGCTTAAAATTGTGTTCCTCCATCTCAAAACTCCATTAGTTCTTCTATATAGAATTATTTACCAGCAGTTACGACACAAACCTAAGTGACACTGCAGGTTCATGGCAAGTGTCAGAGTAACACAAAGCCCTGCTTGCAACAGTCACAAGTAGCATTCCCCTAGCATGCCTGCTCTGGATACCTTAAAACAAGAGTTCTTCACCTGTGGTTCAACAACACTGAAACAGACACAGCAGCATCACTGGATACGGTATTTTTCTAATTAAGATCTACATTTATGCAGAATACAATGCAGAAACAAGCCCATAAGAAAATTAGTATGAACACTCTTTACGGACTAAACAGCATGTCACAAAACACAGTAATGAATCCCATTTTGGTAGTGCCATTCAGTCTAAGTTCCTCATGAATCACTTTGTTTCGTGCCTCTCAAGTATTTAAGAAGTCTTATTCTTGCCATGATTACTGATTAGTCAAAAATCACATCCAGACAGCTCTTTACAAAAAGAACAACCTATAACCTGCAATATCATTGTTAATATACGTGAGGATATGCATTAACACTCAGAAGTCACTTTTAGCAGCAATGGAAGATGAGATCTAGGTGTCCCCAACCACAATGAATTCTCTTCCTCCAAAAATGCAAGTTTGCTGGTGACAGCTAGAGAAAGCTAGGGAGCATTTAGAGCCCTCACAGGATGATCCTAGCAAAAACACTAGGTTGCTTTTGCCAGACAACTGAACAACTAGGCAAAGAAGCATGTAAGAGGTCAGCTGGTACACCTACCCCAGTGCCAGATAACCTCCATTAGCACAGAGAGAGGAGAAGAAATAGGACTGCTATTAAATTACTCAACAGATGCCTGTTTCTTCCTCAAGTAACCAGTTTACACAGACACTAGTTATGGCTTTGGAAACTGGGTCACATTCAGTCATCAATTCTAACTGCACTTGTTGAAGACTCCAGTTTCAGTAGCAAACACCATCATGACTTTAGTGAACCAATAACCAGCCACTGCCTCCAAGCTGAAGCAAGCTCTGTGAGTGTTACCCTTAAAATTAGTACTTAAGCACACCTTGCTCCAATTTGCTGTCAAGAAGCTCTGGTTTGGTACTTACCCCAAAGGCTTCAGCCAGGGCAGTGGCACCATCATTCTCCAGGCGGTTTCTGCCAGCCACAAATATTTTCAAAGCAAGAGGCTTGCCCTGGGCACTTGATTTCCTGTGACATTCTTTCAGTGCAGCTGCCAGTATCTAAAGATAAACCAAGCAGTTCATACTACCTCAGCATCTAATTCTGAAGGAATCCAAACATGTTTTGTATATCTAGCTCTCAAGAAATACTTCAGTCACCATAGAAACGTGCCTGCTTCTACAGTAGGGTATACAATACAATAAACCTGTCTGTAATTACAACACTTGCACACTACAGTCTTGGGCAAGAAGTGATAATTTTGCAAGACTAGAACACACTGACTCTGTGAAGAACCTTTTATTCTTAAACTGGCAAACACATAGGGTTTTAGTGATAATGACAGTTAGTCACAGTTTTCTGCCTCAACCAACAGGCATCCTTTCAGTGCTAGGCTTGGAAATACTGTTCTCTCAAACCCAAGGCTAATAGCTCTCTTGACACAGAATCTACTGTTTAGGATAGAAGTGTTTTCCTATACTGGAAAAACAGATGAGCTCTTCATACTTCAGAAATTTATCCATGAAAACATATAGAGGGAAGAGATCTTGAGACTGGAGAAATGGGCCAACAAGAATTTCACTAAGTTTAAAGGGCAATGCAAAGTCCTGCAAACAGGGAAGAATAACCCCACGTACCAGCATAAGCTAGGGGTCAGCTGGGGGCAAAATAGCCTGGCAGAGAAGAACCCAGGGTTCCAAGTGGGTGACAAGTTGACTAAGAGTCAGCAATATGCATTTGGAGCAAAGAAAGTCTGCTGGGCTGCCTTGGGAAAAGCATTGTCAGCAGGTCAAGGGAAGTGATCATTCTCCTCTATTCAGTCCTGTGGAAATCAGAGTACTGTGTCCAGTTCCAGGCTCCTAGATGGACATACTGGGGTGAGTCCAGCAAAGGGTCCCAAGGATGATTACGGCATTGGAGAATTTTACATACCGGGAGAGTGCCAAGAGCTGGGATTATTAAGGCTGGAGAAGAGAAGGCTCTGGGGAGGGGGCATCTTATCCACGCATAAGAACAGCCAGAATAACAGGATAGTGGGAGAAGGTGGTATAAAGAAGGCAGAGACAGACATAAATGCACACAAACCAATGCAGAGAAGATTCCATTTAAACACAAAACCTCCTTTTTTATTGTGAGGGTTGTTAAACACTGGGATAGACTATCCAGAGAGCCTGTGAAGTCTCCAGCCTTTGAGATACTCAAAACTTGACTAGACACAGCCCTCAGCAACATGGTCTAGTTGCCCTGAGCAGGGGAGTTGAACTAGATGATCACCAAAGATCCCTTCCAACCTCAATCATTCTGTGGTTCTCTGTAGGGCCATCTGAAGCCAAGTCTTGGCTCTGACCTCATTCCCGAAAAGGAGACAACCCTTACCTTGCCACCACCAATTCCCATGCCACAGTTATTGAGCTTGAGTTCCTGTAGGGTGTAGCATGCAGGGCTCTTCAGCAGTTCCTCAAAGCCACGCACACCATCTGGCCCAAAGGCATTGTCACTCAGGTCCAGCTCCACCAGCTGGGCTCCAGCAGTGATGAGTGCATCTCCCAAAGAGATCTGTAAGGAAACAGATGGCAGTGGGTGGGAGGGAGGGAGTGGACTGACTTTTAGTGACAGCATCACTGCAGTGGCTAGGTATGATAGTGATGCTGCAAAAAATTTCCACTTTGAAGATGTTCAAAGCTGCTCAGGGAAATAAAACTTTACAGCTAAAGACAGAGGAGAAGTTGTGCAAATTAAGCTAAAGATACCCAGAAGTTATCCCATCCCTTCAGGTCAAATACACATTTTTCAAGGTGAGTTTTTGCTCTACACTGCTAAAAGAAATATCGCTCTCATTCTGTTGAGTTTGTCATGCTTTTGCTTCACAGTACTCAAGGAGGCAAGAAGCTCCGTAATGCTCTTGGAAGAGATGGCCATATGCTTTTATTAGAAAGTGTAGTTCCCATTCTATTCATCAGATCACGAGGATGTTTTCCCCAGTCACAAGCTTCTTCACTAGCATGGACTAGCATTTGGCTTGTTATCAACTCTTCTCCACCTCGTACAGAAGGAGCAAAAAAAAGAATCATTCACCTATTCTGATACACTTAGTGTTAAGAGTGTAGATAAAGATCAACTCACTCCCACAAAAAGCATGACAGGTGAGAAAAGAAGTCATATTAGTCAGAAGTCTCAAATCTAGTTTTTACTTACCAAAGCAGGAGGGATCTCAGACCTTAGTCTCCCTGTGAACATGTCACTCCAATGACACCTCTAAAATAAGAAACATACAAATAGAAACCATTAAAAATATTTAGGACAATGGAGGTGTACAGAGGTTTACACATACGAGCTGCATTACATCACTGGGGACAGCTCAATACTGTCTGCCTTCCCTTGGGCTTGTCATTTGATTGTACTAAGAAGCCACGAGAAGTAACGTTACAATTACTTCACTTGCAAGGACATAACACCACTGAAATGCACATTGTAAATAACACTATACAAGAATTCTTGTTTGCATTGAAGCTGGACCTCTTTTCTGCTGAGAAAATTACCTCAGGACAAAGCAGACGGAAACTGGAAGATACATTAGGAATGCAGATTTTACTAAGGTATGGAGCTCAGCAATCTGGACTTGCTTGAAAAGCTACACTTGGGTGATTAACCTGAATCAATATTTCATACTCCTCTCCTGCAAAGGACAGCGCCTCTAGCAGCACAGCATCCTTCTAACGTTAGGCTAGAACAGTCGCAGGGAAACATAGCTTGGACACAGAAAAACCTCCTGGTGCATTTGCTCCATTATTTCTTCCCTATTCAGGCATTCTCTGAAGACACAATCTTCAGAAGATCTGATCATTCTCCAGAAGATATGACCCAGCTTTTCCATTAGAACTTAGGTTTTGTTGCCACAGTTCTTTGTTCACAGATGCTGCCTCTGCAGAGAGGCTCCTCTTTCCACAGCTTCCCAGGCTTTAAGACTGGAAGCCTTCTGAACAGGAACAGTTAGGATTGCAGAAAGTGCTCCCATTATCCCAAAGTGGGATAGAACCCACCAAGGAAGCTCTGGAGCTAACTCAAAGCAGGCTACTGCAGGAAGAGCATAGAGAGGCCTTCTTCCCCTCACCACCACCCACTTGAGGATCTCACCTTCAGCTCCGATTTCTTCTCCAAGGCTTTGGCAATGACCTTTGCTGCCTCCACACCCACTGTGTTGCCTTCCAGGCGCAATGCTTCCAGGCCACCAAATTCCTCAATTTGCTTGATCACTTCTTCAGCTGCAAAAAGCAGATAGTCTAGCTGGCCTTTTAATTATCATCTTAGGTATCACAGTAACACTCTGATGCAGCAATACCTGCTCAACTCTACCCTTAGCAGAGCAACATTATCTGAAAGAATCCTGAAACAGTAATGGGAACAGTAACCTAAAGCGTCAGGTCACAAAAGAGAAGGTTCTCCATTCCCCGCTATGCCTTTTCACAATTTATTTCTGGTTCTATTCTCTGATAGCCATCCTTCCATTCACAAAAGTAAAGTTTCCTTACTTCATAAGCACGATTCCTCTGCCATGCAGCACATGGTTTAGGAGCTAGAGTGCATGTGCCTACAAAGATGCAAGGACTGCTAAGCTAAAAGTTGATGGAAATTGGTGCCACAGCAACAGGAAGAAGTTCCCACTGATCGGCAAAAGCAGATGCCTGTTTAGCAAACATGTCAGGGTGGAACAATTTAACTCTAGACTAATCCTATGCAAGACACAGGAGCAGGCTGCAGACTCTGTTCTGTCAATAGTGTCAATAGGCACTTGTTATTCCCAAGCTCCAAAGCCTCTCCCCATAGTTCAGCAGCTTTGCACTACTGAAGTAGCATATAAAAAAGCATCGCATTTGGAATCAGTAAAAAATGTACACACTATAGCACATAACTTCTCTGAAGAATATGCTATTTCTTGGTGTGAGAGAGACGTTGATCTAAGAACGTACACATATTCTCCAGGTATTTACTACAATTGCAGCCACTGCAGGACATTTTTAACTGGGAAACACACATACACCAGCAAGAGATATTCCAGAAAAAAAACAAGAGTCTAGCAAATTGGTCAGAATTTGTGAAGAAACTGGACTATTGCAGTGGATTAACATATCAGCCCATTCCTCTGTGCAGGTCTTTGAAGCGTCTACTTGTTCCAAGAGCTGTCATCCACTTGCTTACTGTTTTTAAAAGAAGCACTCACTTCTAATGCACAGTGACTGTCAAAAGCACTTGGAGACAACACCAAGAAAACAAGAATTACACACCAGGGAGCCAAACCCCAATTCTGCCAGCTGTAGCACTGCCAGGGCACCATGTCAAAGCAGGGTACAAAAAGGGAAGGAAACATCTCTAGGAGAAGCAGCTGTAGCTGAATGACCCTTGCATCACAGCTAATATTATGACAACTTGGCCCTGCAGGATTAGCAGGCGGTTTTACTGCAAACCTTTAGAATTTCCGGGAGACACTTCCCAAACACAAGCATATTTTCTCTTACCATCTTCAGCTGTATTGAGTTTAAGGCTCTGGCCTTTGAAGCTCAACTGTCCACCACCCACTTTGGTTTTGGCAAGTGACTCTGCAAGCTTAGTGATGTCTTCTGATGCCATTTTTCTGCTTGTCCAAATGTTAAGAGCTGTCAATTAAAAGAAATTGTCAACACGAAAAAAAGTAAACTACAATACAAAAATCTGTACAAATAATCATATTTATTTGAACATTAACGTGTTTTTTGTTCCTGAGATAGCTGAGTTTTCAGTGTCATTAGTGTTTTCCCCATAGCTTACTTACGACAGGTAGGCTAGATTAATGTTCCAAAGCCAACCAGCCAGACGGTGTTGATTCTTCCAATATTGACAAGACTTGGGTTTTGATGGAGTTGCTACACTTCATAAATAACCAGAAGCTAAAACTATGGATTAAGGCCACATTAAGTCATTACTCTTTGTGCAACACTTTTACAATTAAAATGTAATGTTCCTCTCTCTCCATCCTTTAATTACACACACTGTACATTTCCCCTGGTCTCCAAAGCAAGCTAGAATGAACACAGCTGTTTTTCCTCTTCAGTGATATCCCCAGTAGTGCCCTTGTCAGCACAGTTCTAGAACAACTGAGTTGCTGAAAACATCATGTGTGTTGCATACAAAACTCTCCCTCAGGTTTGCAGGTTCCCTTTCCTTTCGGATGTCCCACACAGATTCATCACAGACATTAAACAGGATGATCTTACACTGATGATGCATTAGCAAACATTTTGAAGTACATTTGAGGCACAAATTTGAAGCTTGCCATGCCTAGAAGAATCTGCATACCATTATTTAATGAATATCAATCACTGTGTGAAGTAACTGGCCTCCAGGATAAATGGAGCATGTTTCTTATCCCAGCACCTTCGCTGAGATAAAAGACTACACACAACTACTGCTTAGAAGCAACATGATTATAAAACAGACTTCAGGTGTCAGAAGACATGAAGGTTAATTCCTACAACAGAAAACTCGTTCCCTTCCCTTCTTGTCTGAGTTAGAAGGGGCCTCACACTCCTGCAGCTCTTTGGGCTCAAGAGCGCTGGTTTTAAAACACCCCTAAACAAAATCTAGACATTCATCCTTTCCTCCTGATACCTGGCTGTGAACTATTTGCCTTCAGCTTCCCCAGAGTATGGCTTCTCTTCAGCTTCCATTAACTTAAGTATTGCTTTTGAACACAGGGGGCAAAAAACATCCCCAAGGTTGATCAACATCACTTTTCTAGGATGACTGTCCCCTCAGGTAGGTGCTGCCAGTAGAAAGACGCTCACATAATTTACTCCTACCAGGCCACACAGACACCAGACTGATGGATATTCCCAACCTCTGCCAATCCCACACCGAGAAGGAAGAAAAAGAGGTGATCCTCCAATTCATGAAGGCTTTACCAGACAGGAGCAGAAGTTAGGATTTAAGAAGTTAGTCTGGTCACCTAGTCCAATTATTAACTTTACTTTAAATACCTCATCACCTTACTGTTTAAAAAACGAGTTCTGTTCTGCTATGATGCCCTTCTATATTCGACAGGTGTACTCACTCCCTTTGTTTTCCCTTAAGTGCCCTTTTACTTTCTTCACCTTACACATGGGCTACTGATGAATTTCAACATATGACTTCACCATCACATCCTGATGGTTTTATTGCAACCCCCCCAGCCACATCCAATTCTCAACTTACCAAAAGTCTCTTCACTGATAATTCTTCTTTAGGGAAAGCTTTACAAAAAAATAAAACTGAAGTGTTAGCACGCTTAGCAAATAAAAACAAGATCTGGAAATGCCTGAAGAGAGGTTTCCTCATTACTTAAAGTCTGTATGAAGCTGTACACTTCCCGACGGTCAAAACAGTTAGATCAGCCGAACGCTTTACTTACAACAGCTTGCCCACGCCGACAGC
>NW_010103902.1:0-6176 GCF_000699245.1 Pterocles gutturalis | reverse complement strand
GGGGTCGGGGTAACTTCCCGTTACTTGGGGTGGGCTTGCGCGTCCGGGCCTCTCGCAGCTGAGCTGCAGCTCGGTGTAAGTCGCTGCTCTGTCACCACAGCTGTCTGTGCTTAATGTCATAAAGAGAAGGAACACAAATCTCATCCGTGACAGGAGAGTGGTGCACAGCGACATGCCCTTCAAATCATGCCTGTGGTATGGTTTTTTTAGATGCAGATCATTCTACAGCTTTACTGAAAAATAATAAGTAGGGTGGGAAAACTTTAATAAACCCAGTGGAGAAGGGTGAAGTTTCTCTGACAGTCCTTTTTCAGTCCTTGAACACAAATCAGGACTTGTCGTGGGTCTCTTCTCTTTATCAATATTGCCAAAGATGTCTGATGTGCCTCAAAATGAGATTTAAAAAAAAATACACATAAGAATGCAGTCATATCAAAGAGTAAGATTACTATTTAACAATTATGACAGTATTCTGTGTTCCTGTCTGTGCTTGGGGACCTGTGAGCCAGCACCTGTAGTGGCGGTGGTTTAGTGATGGGGCATCACCTTCCTTTCTTCATCCATGCATGCAAATCACATGCTTTGAGTGACTGTTTCCCTAAGCATCCTCCACATACTGCTGTTGGAGTGGAAGGACCTGACCCAGTGTGTGTGTAGCCTTCCCCATTTTCCAGGCTTTACCCTTCTGTAGGGCAGTCAGGAAAAACCTGCTTCTGCGGGGATGGGAAGCTCACACTGGTGGTTTAACACCAGCACAGAGGCTGTGACCAGGGTGAATTCAGGGCTGCCCAAAAGCACGTACTTGTCCTCATCCGGGGCTGCACTTGCAGGGGCCAACAAACTTTGTCACCATGAAATCGACCTAATTTGGAGTCAAATCCTTTTGAGGGGAAATGGTCTTGGTCAGCCCTGAATGGCAGGCAGCCCCTCAGTATAATAATGCTGTAACAGAAATGCTCTTTGGGGTATGCAGTACCTGCCGCTGTGAAGGGCTGCCGGAGAGCGAGCCAGGACGCCTGGGTGGTTGCACTGGTGTGACTGCACCATCTAGTGCTGTCTGCTGCAAACTCACTGCTTTGCCTTTCAGCCAAAAGGAGGCTCAGCCTGTTTCTCAATGTGGATTGCATTCCCAATGCACGTAGAACCATACGTCCTGTTTCATAAACACCCCAAAAGCTGGAGAAATTGATGTGGCAAAGGCTGCAGCTTCTTCTAGCTGCTGTCTTCCCTGTTAGGGGAACTTTCATCCAGCCTGGAGAGCCGTTGAAGCGGAAAAGCATAACACAGCGCCAGCTTGCATCCGCAATGTATGTACACCTGCAGTGTGATGGAGGAGGAAGAAGGATGGGCACCCTCATCTTTGGCCTGGCAACTCTTTTGCTCATAAGCATGTGGGCTAATGACCTTGTGAGTTAATGAGTGTGTGAATTGTTATAGCAATAAATTAGAGAAGAGAGAATTTAGACTGGTTTGTCGAAAGGGTATTGAGTCCCTGTTTGATTTTTACCTAATGAACTCATGAAATAAAGCTTGATTCAGAGAGTACATTGTCCTGTGAATTTGGGAGACCCAAATGAACTGTGACAATCCACCAAATAATTCACTGCTGAAACTGGACTTACACAGTACAGCAGTAACCAAATGGAAAATGCTTTAACCACATGGTTGAGAGATTAAGGAACAAGACTGAAGGAAAACATGGATTTATCAGGAAGCCCCCTTAGAAAGCATAGGGCCTGCTTCAAAACCAGGCCTGACAGAGTCAGCAGACTGGAGACAGGCTATGGATCTGTGCTAAGGCATGCTGGAGTGGCGAGATCACTCCTCCACACTCTGCAGAGCAGTACAGTAAGTGTACATTTGTGTTAACTTGCATTTTGTGGCTCAGCCTTTCTCGCCTTTGAGTAGATTTCCTAAGCTTCCAGGAAAGCTTCACTTTTGGCCATGGCAACAGACCTGGACTGAACATGAGGAAGTCCTTTGGCAGGCAGCTCCTTTTGGCACAAGGGCTAAAACAGTGGCACTGCAAGCAGTGGCAGCAGTTACTGACAGCTCTGCAAAGACCATGCTGAACTCTGCATCTTGGCACATGGGATCTGTTCAAAAGCATGGATGCATAGGCAGCATGGCAGCAAGGCTGTACTGTGGAGGTAGTGTGTTTCATAGTTTTGGCTAAATTTCATTAAAATTTGTCCTTTTTAATGGCAGGCTTGATAGAAGCCCATATTTAAAGACAGTGAGTTTCTCTTCTAGAAATGATCGTGGATCATCTGGCAAATATACATTAACGAGGTGCACTGCAAAAGATTTCTTCTTTCTGCGTTTTGTTGTGGTTTTGGTATGAGTGGAATTTCATTATCCAGTGAAAACAACAGGCATTTTTACAAATGAACAACAAATGAACAAAACAAGAGCTGTAGAAATGGAAACACACTGCCTCAGGTAGGATAACAGCTGGGCTTTTTAAACAGACAGCCTTTATCACCACTAGGTACCACCTAGATTTCATTACAAAGGTATGCTTCTGTAACTAACAGTATAATATTTACAGTGTTGGAATGTTAAATGGAATTTGTTTTCTTTAATACTCCTCTAATCATTCATAGCTATGAAGTATCTTGCCACATGTAAACATTTGTCAATTTCTAGGAAGCAAGAAATAATTGACACACCTCCAAAATGAACTCTCCCTTAGTTGTGTTTACTTTTTAAGATTAAAAGGTGTCTAAATACAATCAAGGCAAAATCAAGGAAAAATACTTTAACTTGGTTAAGAATGAATCAATTTGGTCTTCAATTGCTTGGGCTGAAGGTAACTAAAGAACTATATTATTCTCCAAAAAGGCAAGGTACTTGAAAAAGGTAATCCCGCTGTTAAGGAGATTGGGAAAAACCATTGCAAGGGATTGTGATGCCACCAGCCACCAGAGATTCTGCTCTTGTATAAGCAGGGTTCCTTTAGTTAGTATTAAAAGTTTTTATAATGTCAAAGAAGTTATTTAAAGCAAACAGAAAGACATGACACTTTTTTTTTTTTTTTTTTTCTTGCAACTGACTACCTTTTGTCACTGCAGCTATTATCTTATGGGATTTGGAGCTGAAGAGCCAGAAACCAGATTTTCTAAACAACAAGATAGCAACTTATGGCCCTGCAGCATGAACAGCAGCACTGTTGTAACTATTCAATGTTTGTTATACTAGTATCTTCTAATGAATTCTCCCCCAGCAGAAGCAGAATTATTATCAGACCAGTGTTCAAGAAGATACTTGATACAAAGTTGACAAAAATATTGATTGATTGCAGAGGACTGCAATCTTCATTTTCAGAAGTGATAATAATCTGTTATTTCTATTGAACAGATGGATGTAGGCATCTGGTACTTCGGAAGTCAAAGCAGAAGTGTGTCTTGTCAAGTGACACCCAGGAAATTAACTTGAAGTTATTCCTTTTGAAATATACTGGAGCTGAAGGTCCAGCCCACAGCCTTGAGTGATGGCACATTTTAACTGATTATTCAGTTGTTCCTGCAAAGCTGTCTGCTTTAATTTGGTAGAAATTCACAACTTCGGCAGGTGAGCAGACTGAATGAGTAATGAGCAACTCAGTCACAAATTTTGAGTCCAAAGTTTAGAGATAAAACCTGAAGTTATCTCTAACTGTAATAATAATTCAGATGGGATTTAACAAGAAGTTTGAACCAAATTATAGTGGTGCTGTAATTACCCAAAATCTTGATGCAGCTGTTAAGCAGAATATACTGTTTCTAATTCATCGTAGAGGAACAAAACTACTCAACCTGTGAGGGGCAATTACTTAGACATCACTATGGAGCATCAGACAATAAAGGGTATTTAAGAGAAATCATTATGATAGCTGAACACATATAAAAATAATCTCTTGTGATATTTTTCTCTATACCTGACAGTATTATTTCTTAAGAATAAATATTAACAGGTGAAAGTATCGCTGCTGAGCCTGCAACTTCACATTTCTTGCAGCAGCAGTGCTGTCATAACCAACTTCCTCCCTGGCTGCTTTTTCCCTGTCCTACACTGCCCCTTCTTTCTGGGCAGTACACCTGCTTGCCCACCATTGAGGGACCTGCCCAAGTGGGAGTCACAGCTTCACATCCTCTTCACCTTAGATGTTGCCAGCAGCAACTCTGGCTTCAGCAAGCTTCCTCCCTGCTCATTTCTGCCCTTGCACAATCTGTGAGGCATCTGAAGTCCTCTGCCGAGATACAATAGGGAACATATACCTTTTTTTTTTAAGACTGGTGGTTTTCAGTGGAATCAGTTCACTCGAGCCCATTCAACATTTAACTAAGCAAACATTTTGTTCTCCACACAGTGGAGAAGAAGAGGTGAGAGCAGGAATATAGTAAGGACCTGGGGCCACTGAATGTCTCACAAAAAATGGTGTGGCCATGTGTACCCTTCTGATACAACCAGCCAAATGGGGAGTTGAGCTAAACTGTTGTACTCTGCACTAGAGCAGAGCTGGAGCTCTGAAAGAAAAGAGCATCTAAGCAAGCAGTAACTAGTAGCTGAGTGGCAGCACCTTTAGCAGCTATAGTAATTTTGGAAATGAACTTGTGACTATGCCCTAAACCACAGCCACCTCAAAAGCCGACCTTACCCTGAATTAGGAAAGAATTATTATTTTTTTTCCCTGCTCTGAGAGCATTTCAGACTGAGATGAAATAAACACATTTTAAAAAATTACATTGATAAATGAAGATCCTAAAAAAGTTCTAAAGTGGGCAACACTAAAATAATACTGTAATATGTTACTTTTTACCTCAACACTTTTATACTTTGAAGTAAAATCAATTGATTTTAGATCTATTACTCTAATACAAGAGAGATAATAAACTCAACACCACTTACAATAAACTTTACAATAATCATCATGTTATAATAAACTGGAAAAAAATTAATATGTAGTGACCCTTTGTGCTAAATCCACTGTTTTAAGCTTTAGTAAGCTATTTGCTCATCTGTATGATGGAGGTTTTAGTCTGATACACGGAATATATTGCTTGGCTTTTAAATCGATTCAGTAAGAGCCTTCCAGGAAGATCGAAAACCAACAGCTTTTCACCTTCAACTCAATAAATCATATCCCATTTAATTCAGTTTTTATTCAATGAAATGATGTATAAAAACTTACAAATCTGAGAACTTAACTATACACAAAAAGATGATATTCAGTTTAAACATATACACAGAGAAGAGCTATGGTTTGTGACTTGCCCTCTCCCACCCCTCCCCCCAAAACACACACTGTCTCCATTTATGATGGGGCACTTATTCTGTCCACTTATGCCTTCTCTTGGCCCAGCATCTCCCAGTAATTGGTTGGTGGGCTTCATTGCTGCTGTCAGTTTATGTTTTTAGGCTACCAGCAAAAAATCTGGGCATCTATATAAAATAAGAATCAGCAACTTGATTTTTAACACAAAGATGCAGTGCTACCATCAGCGGTAACTAAAACTACAGAATTCACCCTTTCAGTGTTTGCAGTCTTTGTCTTGGCTTTGAAAATAATGGGACTCTCACAGAGCAGAATCTGCCTGTCAGCACTACAGATTCACTTTAAAACAACCATGATCCCCTGTTCCTAGAACATCTCTGCACCAGTTTTTCTTCCTCTTAACTCATGCCATTAGACCAAATGAAATCATGGACATTCCTTGCCTGAGTACGGCAGTAAAGCTTTTCTCTCTCCTTTCATCCAGAATGACTCAAACCTATAGCTAACAACACATGCATGTGTGGCACTAGTGATGGTGCAGTGCTCACCAGTATGTCACTTCTCTAGTTTCCTTTGTAGCTTGGGAGACAACACTTACCTATTAGCTTCTCTTCAACAGGCCAATAAAAATGCACACAGCTCAGGACATTTTAAATTTGATTAAAAATAACCTGTGAAATGACTAGTTTTGTCAAACAACTGAAAGACTTTCTGGGATGAATCCAAGAGTAGAAGGCCAGTTACTTAAAAAGGATGTGTGCATTTATTTACCTGTACCAAGTATACACACAAACGCTTTCTATATATATATATAAATCTTTATACATATACTGTATTTTATATATATATATATAAAGATTGCCATCACATTATTATTACAGCTACTTAAGTCAAAATTTGACTAAGTAACTACTTTCCT